>NC_030433.2:21581398-21656398 GCF_001660625.3 Ictalurus punctatus
GAAAATAATATATATTAAAATCACTTGACTTTTTCTTTTTTTTTTTCTCTTAAAAGAAAAATTTCCATATATGCAGATCTCTCAGTAACAAAAGTACAAAAGCTACCTTTCACAATGCGAAAAATTGAGGTATTGCAAAAAGGAGTTATCCCATCTGTGAAAAATGTGCCTAAAATGACTGTCGAAAAAACAAAAGTATTTAGAAAAGTAGTGCATAATAAAATGTTCATATGTGCATGACAAAATAATTTAGCTAGAAAACACTGTACC
Source organism: Ictalurus punctatus (assembly GCF_001660625.3). Taxonomy (NCBI): domain Eukaryota; kingdom Metazoa; phylum Chordata; class Actinopteri; order Siluriformes; family Ictaluridae; genus Ictalurus; species Ictalurus punctatus. Next base: position 21,581,669 of record NC_030433.2, read on the forward strand.
AAAAAATCATTAGGCCATGTAGAAAATAATCTTTATCATCTCATTAACAGCAAATTCTCCAAAAAGTGTTTTTAACTTCTAAAATGCAGAACCATAAAACACCCACAAGTGTTAAGTGGTGGTGCCGCGCGGGTGCACTGGAACATCGGCGAGCCGACGCGAGGATACGTTTCTCACTAGTGCGTGAAGTTTACGATTCATCACTATGTCCCTGACATTTTACGCTAGCGCTATCAGATGGTCAAAGTCCGTAATCGTTACTTGAACTGGATGTGCTATATTCGGAAGTACAACATTCCCAGTTCCAGAAGCGAACAGCTAGCGATTTCTCAAAAACGATACCCGACTTCTGAACTACATACGTCTCCTTTTTTGACCTTTGAAAAAGAAGCAGGTGGACGTGCGGAAAAGCCAGCATGCACGAAGCTCGTCGTTTTGTTTGTTTGTTCGTTTGTTTGTTTTTCACTAGTGTTACTCTGGATTTCGACTGCATGCTTATCGATTCAAGGCCAATCTTTGGTTCGTTGGAGTTCATCTGGTCTCAGATATCGAAGGGAGTGAGGGGCAAAAAAATAATAATAAACTGAAAAGAAAAAAGGAAAAAAAAAAATGAGACTTTCACTTGAAGGAGAAAAACAAGAGAGTGAGCCGTCGTGCTCACTACTGCACAGCCATCTTTGGTTCCCTAACATCTGAAAGTTGTTTTAAAAAAAAAAAGAAGAAAAAAAAAAAACCTTTGCAAGTCAAAGTGGATAAAGATAAAGAGTGGTAACGTGAACTACCTTCAGTTATGCTTCAAAACTTCGGCTGAGTGGATACTGCAGAACAGGAGGTATTTGGGGTATTTTTTTTTCTTAAATATCTATAGCAGTTACATTTTTTTTTTTTTGCCATTAAACCTGTATTAGCTTGAAGGTGTCAAAAACCGGCCTGGAAGTTAGCGTACGTTATTGGAGAAAATAAGAATCGCCAGCGTTAAGATACAGCTGAAGAAAGCCGTTTTTAGTTCTGCGGGTCACGGTGGAATTAAACCAGCTCATACGCAGAGACTACTGCATCCTCGACACCGTACGTTCCCCGCTCGGATGCTCTGTTTCACTGCTAATCTTGTTTTTAATACAGGAAGTGACGACAGATTTTCTAACTGTCTTTTTACGGCTGTCGATTCCGTTTGTGCGGTCGGCACGTGAAGGGGAGGACCGGCTTGATTTCTACACCTTGCTCAACAAACTAGCAGCTAAGCTTGAGGTATAAGTTTTCCTGCAAAAATGGAGACCGAGCCCAGACATCTGATGCGGAATCGATTGTTTTGAATTACTGATATTCTCTTTTTTGTTTGTTTGTTTGTTTGTTTGTTAATTTGCCTGTTCTTAAAACCCAATTACACTTTGGCTCCAAAAACACTGGGCTATTACACTGCATCTGCACTCTATTCTGAAAAGAAGTAAGTGCACTCTTTGCAACACCTTTTCATGTCTGCTCTGTAGCCTTTTGAATCAAATAAAAAATAAAATGTAATACTTCTAAATCGAGCCACAACAGGTACTGAATAACAAATTACCAATACTCAATATTTGATATCTGTGCACCAAGAAAATTAAATCTAATGGCATTACCTAAATAGTAGAGATGCATGACACATTGTATTTTCTTCCTGAACATTTTTTTGGATTGACATCCACTTAAAATTAAAATTAATTTTAACATTTTTTTTTTCAGATTAAATTAAAAAAGGAAACAGCAACAGAAAGTGCATTTATTAGACAATGATTTTGCGACTCCTACCCTTCTCTCCCTCGTCTCTCTCTCACCCCCCTTGCCTGTGTAATCTCAGTTCCAGCAGAAGGAGATGTGGCGAGGTCGGTCACCACCCTCCTTCACCAGTGGTTTGTGGAACTCTCGGCCAGCACGCGAGTGGATGGCCGCCCAGCAGTATTCACAGTAATACTGGAGGCAGGTGACATTGGCGCAGAAGAAAGGAGCGAACTTGCCTCCGCACCGTGTGCCCTGGCACTCATCACACAGCTGGTCGTCCAAGACGTATGGCTTCACTTCCACCTGCCGAGAGAGCGGGACGGCTTAAGTCGGGGATCTTAAGCGAAATAAATGTCTACTTCTAGCTAATATCGTAACAGTACAGCAAAACAAATCCATTTCCTTCTCAGCAGAAAACCAATTTTAGATAACCACAAAGCAAAAAAAAAAAAAAAAAAAAAAAGTGAATACGTTGTTGGTTAAAATGGTATACTTTGCTTCTTATTATGAAAGGAGGATGGGGAGTATCTTCGTGTAGTTTTGCTTAGAGCCAGAACTGACCCGTTTATCGATCTCTCCATGCTGCAGTTGTACAAAACGAGCACTGATAGCAGCAATGTAACTCTGCTGATTAGAAAAGGCAACCCTCCCTGCTCCCTTAGGGTACTTCAACTCAGGGTCTGTGTCGATCCCTGCGTAGCACACACCACCATACAGCCTGTCCATGATCATAGCCAGCTCCACTATAATCACAAACAAACACACACACACATACATACATCTTTGGAGTGGAGAATCATGGGATACTTTATAAAGTAGAAAAATTCATATTCTGAAATTTAGTCATGAATTACAAAATATGAAAACTAAGCATTGTTAAAACAGGGAAATCACCATGAAATCTAGAATACCTGCACGCAGAGGGCGTGGTACTCCACCCACAAAAATGGTCTTTCTAGGATCCAGTGGCTGAGATCCGTCCATCACAAAGTCACTATCGTTCAGATTCCAAGGGCGTATCTGGACCTGTTATAAAGAATACCAGCTCTGTAAAATGACTTCTAGCTTATAGAAAGACAAACGAGATCAGATCACAGCCGCACATGGGTTCATCGAAGATGGAGATTGGCGTGCAGGGGATATTTTTAACCATTATTACAGAGTTCAATGAAAACGTGTAGAATATTACTAATAATAATTAAAACCGAAGAATAAATAATATTACCACTGTTTCATGAGTTTAGGGTTTTATTCAATTTGGAGCTCCTCTTAGTCGTCCTAATATTTTCATGTTTACAAAATCAGTGCAAGAAATCACAGAAATAAGTGCTACATCATCCCACATTCCACATCCCACGCTCTGTCTAAAATGGGCTTTATACTAGAGATGTGCATCCCAGACGGGGATCCTGAGGAACCCAAAAGTTTACTATCACGCGGGTGGGTCAGATATGTAGCTCACGGGGCATAAAAAGGCTAGGTTCGTGAACATGAGAACGTATACGATACTCGCATGACGCACGTAATGATTTCTGATATTCACTTATCCTAGTCAAGGTCATGGTGGAAGAAGCATCGTTAAACAGATACATGTACATGGTATGATTTCATGGCTAAAAGAACTTACGGGTTTGTCTTTAATGGTGGGGCTGGACACACAGAGGTAAAGCTTGCCATCTTCTTCAATGCAAGCATCAATCAAAGCCTGAACAGAACTCTCATCTTGGAACAGAAGGAATGCATAACCTAAAAAAAAAAAAAAGAAAAAAAAAAAAAAAAAAAAGAAAAAGAATAAATAAACGGTGCCAGGAACAATGTTGAAATTAGCAGAGGTGCTAATAAGCTGAAAAGGTTTCACAATTGGTTGTACACAATCTATCCACATGTTCAAAGCTGTAAACCCTTGAGCTAAATGTTACGGCAATATATAACGTGCCACTTGTAAGTAAATGTTATTTATACAGCGCATTTAATATACCGCAAGGCTGACCTAAGTGCTGAATAGAGTAAGAAAAAGTTAAACAGAAAACAGAAAAAACCACATCGAGACAGGCAATAAACAATAGTAAAAATTTTATTAAAATGCCTTGAAGAAGAGATACGCTTTCAGCCTCTTTTTAGAAATGATAATAGAAGGTGCGAGGCAGATATCCACTGGAAATTGGTTCTATAAACGAGGGGCGGTGACTGAAAAAGCTCTATCCTGGATCCTAAAATGGACCGGGAGCCGATGGAGCGATGCTAAAAAATTTTTTATATATGATATTTTTAAACTGTAGTATCGTCAATACGGTAGTACTCTAAGTAATGTTGCATGTGCGGAAGTTAATACAATTTTGGCTAAAAAAACGACACGTCCCACTGCTTTTGCAGAATACACAAAGGTTAGCAACATGTCATTTAACCTAAATTCTTTACGTTAAGCTTTAAAGATTCCCTGTTTGCTAGGAAGCGAGCTAACCTTACACTAACCGCTGTGTATAAATAATAATATTAGCGGTTTGCGCTAGTAAGCGAGCTAATGTCCTCAATTTTATGATTTGTTTTTTTGGAGATCGTTTCCAAATTCAGTTATTTATTCCTAATGTGTTCGTTCTTAGTACGCTGAGGACAATTTCCATCTGCATGATTTCACTGCTCTAGGGAACAACAGATTAAATATTTGGCACGTTTAAATTAGTTGCTTGCCAACTGTATGATTGTTCTCGAGTTTTTCCCAACAGCCTGTTAATCGCTCTCGTTAATAAAGCATTCACAGGAAAGTTCGTTTTGTCGGTTTTCATTTACATCTATGTATTTCTGTAAATTTGGTTCGTTTTGTAGATTTGAATTACGAATTGTTATGAACACAACGTTGCACGGAATCTTGACACTTACTGGTATCGTGATATTTCAGCTGGTATATTATCGTAAGATATGTTTATGGCATCCTAAAGTCATCTATGATAACCGATCCATTTAGTAAATATTCAATGCCAGTATGTTAACATCATGCGGATCTGAAAACAACCCATAACTATAATGCAGTCATTTTTGACGGACGTTTTTGTGAAATCACTCCCGATTTGAAATTCACTTAGCATTTTAAAATGTAAAAGAATATCTAATCTTCACATACCTTTTGGTGGAAAGTAAGACTTGCTCTCAGCCTTGTGAGGCCAGTCCACAAAAAGATGTCCAAAGCGACGGAAACTAGCAGTAATCTCATCTAGAAAGGATGACGCCACACATAAAACTTTTTTTTTTTTTTTTTTTTTTTTTTTTAAAAACAGACCCAACATCTCTTGGTCAGATTACTGTTTCCAACGGTCACTCAAACAGGCTAATACCTTCATCTATATCTGGGGGAAGACCACCCACAAAGACCTTGCGTGAGTAACGCTCTACTCTCTCTCCATTCTGATGAGGGAAGCAGTGTGGAGAGCCCAGGCCAGGCAGGCTCTGCTCTGCCCTCTCCTCGTCTGGAAAGCCATCCTCCATTGGGAACAGGGACGAATGACCTGGAAAAGAACACTGAGAGATAAGTACTTGTCTGGCTATTCTAACTGAGGTCTACGTAAACGCTACATACCGGTGAAATGAAATACAAATGAAAGACAAGAACTACTCAGAGGCAAGCAATATAAATACATTTTAAGTGCATTAAGTTGTCCCCCCCCGCCCATCATGAACTGTAAACAGGTTTCTTAAATGTTTAATATCACTTAAGCTTAATAAAATGATAGCTGAATTCCTAGCTGGGACTCATGCCACGGTACAGCTGTGTACTCTAGTCCTGTTACTCTATGCTGGCTGCTTCTGGGTTTAAAATACAACTGCTGTTTTTCATGACAGAACGCAGGCCCCAAATGTCAAAGAGCGTGCAGATGTATTCCTGACACACGCCCAGCGTTCCCGGGATTGGCTCTGGATAAAGAATAACGCGGTTGCTGAAGATGAACGAATGAATAGGTGTATGTGCTATCTCAAAAAGAACTAAAAGCCCAAAATTCTATTTGTTTTTCAAAGTTAAATGAGGTATAAGATATGCAAGGAGTCACACAGTCACAAATGGAGATGAACACTTCACATGCGCATGCATAGAATTTTTCCCACAACACATCATGCATTCATTGGCACTGGCACCATTTTATACACTGCTCAATGACGATTCCCCGTAACCCCCACCCCCATGATCTCCTTCTGCTTATTTTGAATTTTTTAAAAAAGATTGTTCTTTACCTCGTCGCCTCCCATAATTCCTTGCTGCATGTAAAATAAGATCACATGTAAGGTAACGTGGGAAAATGTTTTCGTTTCCTCAGCATTACCTACGCTCCAGGTTCAAACGGTCTACATACTTTAAGTTCTCTTTTATTAACAGCGTCACAAAAGAATATAATAGAGAAGTATGCATACCAAACTACATCAACACCTCTCAGTGTTATACTTGAGCTGTGCCGACAGGAATATGGAGACTCTCCAAGTATATGTTGGAGCGGTACAAACAACATTAGCGGCATTATTTCGTTAAACCACATTAAGAAGAGACATACACTGATGCCAATTCGGCTGCTAATTAAATATGTTAGTTAATTAAACATACACGTATTTATTGTGTGTTCGTGATGGACCACTATCCAAGACAGGATATTATTTTTCTTGTGTGTGCTTCCTGGCCAAATTGGTGCTTGACGGCTTTGATATACAGTAATTTTCTTTAGTAACGTCGTCCAACAGTTTAAGGTCTCATTAACGGTCCAGTATGATGCATACACTACCATTTCCAGCAAACTGCACTTCTTGTTCTCAATACCACGTTCATTTCTCATGAGTCAATTAAATATGTTTACAGATGCACAAGCATGATTTAGTCACATGTATTTTAACTACCACTGCATATTTATCACGAACACGGATACATTCGTCACCATGCTTATGAGCCCGTACCGGCAAGAAACTATATTATATTTATACAACATGAGTATTTGGCCTAGCAATGGATTCTCCTAGCAAAAATAGTTAACCAAAATCCTTTGAGATGGTGCCTGTCTTCTTACAGTTTCATCATAATTCATATATATTCATATTCAGCATATTCCTCCTTATGTACATCAGCAGCTCGAATACCAACTGGTTTCAATCACACATATCAGGCAAGTGCTAACTGGAGCCCTAGTGAGTACTGACGAGTACCGGCCTAACCAATTACACAAAAATCCTAAAGGTGATATTTTTATACACAGTGTTGATTTTATTTGCTCCAGATTAGCTCAAAATACCAAGAGCTGTCACTAATTAGATGAAATCATAGCATTAGAAAATCAACAATGCTCAAGATTAGACATGTTTTTTTATGCAGGTTTAGAGTTGTCTATAGATACATTACAGAGTAAATAAAAGGGACAATTACAGAATTATTAGCTTCCTGAAAAATGCCTTTAACATTCTCATGACATTGGGAAATGGGTAGGTTTCAGCAAACCATAAATCATGGGGCAAGGTTAGATCATTATTCATATTTGCGTCAGCACATGTCATGAATCTATGCAAATAAGCTTTAGCTGAGGAAGCATGGGCTAGACCCCCCCCCACCCTTTTAGCGACAATGACTAGCACTAAAACACTAGAATAGGACTTTCTAGGCACAAACATACTGTTAATCTTGCTGACTCTGTGGACACTGAGCTCTCTGGTTCCGTCAGTCCATCTGCTTGTACAGGGTTAAGCTGCTAGCACAATAAAGCAATAAAATCATCTACGCACCATTTATAGGCAAAGAGCTGTCTCCTCCTGGATGGGTGAATCCAAGGCGACCTTTGGGAGAGGAGGGTATAAATCATTTATTCCATGACTGAAAAGCAGTACAGAACATCTGTGTCCACTGGCCACTTTGTAGAAAAACTGCACTATATACATATGTACTCAGGCCTGCCTGCTGTACAAATTCTCATTAATACCGTGTGTTAAAAAGTGTCCTCGTATTTAAGCACTTCACTAACTGTACATATTTTGAACAATTTCAGCATCACTTGCCCACTGGGAAATCATGCAAAGAGAGAGCTTAAGACGAGCTGCCTTAATGTGTTTGGAGAAACTACTGACTGGATTTCTTTACGACACACTGCATGTATTTCTGCATGTTATTGCCATGGTGAACTCAAAATCTCATTCGGTAAGATTCTCAAAAGTTTTTCCCGGCAAACTAATACGAATGACCATCTTCACTCATCAAAAAGCAAACTGTTAATCAATGAAGTTTCCAGTGAAACTCCCCTTTAATAATGATCCAATGATCCGATGTACCCGTTCCTCCTCCAGCAAGGCGCTACGGGAGAAGCGAGGCGGCAAGGCAGCGAGGCCCGTGCCAATGTTGGAGACAGAACAATGTTTTGTTGCTGCAGAGAGAACAGAAAACCCCTTCTACTGGCACAGGACAATACTGACAATGCCAGAAGCCTTCCAAAGCTTTTAACACCAGAGTTTCTCTCTGCCTCATCCCATCACTTGTATAACATGCATTTTCCAACACCAGTGGGTGTATCCTCCCTGCTGCCCAAGTAAGGAAATGGAAACCGAGGGCTACGGAGGATACGATTATGTTTTAATTACCGGAGCTGCTATTATAAAAGACACTTTTTTTTTTAATCCCAAACCTTGATGGGACACTGCTGGAAGCAATACAAAAGCTGAGCGTATTAGTAAAAAATCTCATGCAACACAAGGCAGGAAAACAGAAATACGTGGCGTCCCATTAATCAAATCGTGCGTAGAACAATTTCTAATCCTGCGTACAAGAACCACCAGTATGCGCAAGAAAACTGGCATTCATCACACCTGTGTATGCACAGCGGTGCGCGATGAATTTTTATAAATCCTACACATTAAAAATTGCTCATGCATGGCCACACACATTTACACAAAGAAATGCCTCCAATTTGCCATATATGATAAACAACTTCCTTGTTGATTTTATTTCTGCATGTGCGTGTATGTGTGTACGTGTGTGTAATCTCTCGCCCCAATTACATTTTGAAAACCTGCAACGCTGTGAAAAGCCCTCATTATTTTTTGCTGTATTTGGAAATGTAATGTATTGCGCCAGCTCATAAATGAAATATTTTGTTACTGCATTTCTCAAACCATCAAACAGACCATCGCTAGTATTACGATGTGTGCCATAAAGCTCATCTATTGGCCATGTTATAAAAGCTCTTAGTAAAGTTTAAGCCCGGAGCCAGCAGGGTGGATCTCCTTGCCATGTTCTACCACGATGACACGTGTACATCATCTCTCTATAAACTGCTGCCTGCTCACGTTCATGTACACACACACACACACGATAGAAATAAAGTCTAAAATCCCCAAAATCCTCTAATATCTGCAAAGGATATTGAAGTGATGATCTCAGGAACCAGAAAACAAAGAGAATAAGAAAAATCCCAAGGGTGGAGGGGATTGTATTCACACAGTACAACTTCGCCTGGTATACGACATCAAAGTGCATATAGAAATACTCATATAGTCAGTGCTTAATTTGTAAATCTGCAGATCCTGGAACACTAAGGGGGTAATGATCCGGCAGTTCGGGCGAAGGGTCACGGTCCTTGAGTCTACAGACATGTAAAAGTGATCGGTATGATATTCACAGCAGTCCTTCTGGAACTTTGCTGATTTGAGTCCCTGTACTCCATAAAAGCCTGTATGACTCTGTGTGCTGTTAACTCCATTCAGTCAATCGCACTTTCGAAACCATGTGCAGGTTGCCAGCGTTTAGCCTCGTAAGCGCTTCTAAAAACCTTCCACAATCAGGCTAGCGTTATCACTGCTAGTCATGGGAACGGTCACCAAACCGCTTCATCAGTGACCTGCTGCCGATCGCTCTCCTGGACTCTTGCCTGTTTAGTATTCTGTTTGTGTTCTTTAAAAAAAAAATGCGGGTAATGATAACTGTTTTGTTTTGGCCACGATAGACTCTACAGCGCGTATGCTGCATGACTGTAGGCTTCACTTGCTTCGTGACAACGAATTCAGGTGAACTTTGAACTCGATACAATTACGTTACGTGAGCGAGGCTATTGATCAGCTATTAGCAACATTTGAGCATTTCTATTGCCATTTTTTTGTGGTTGTTGTTCTGCTTTACTTTTGCTGAATTAAAATCTAAAACTAGTTGTTTTGTTCAGATTTCTGCAGAAGACTTTACATCCAGCTGCACAGGTGCCGGATCCACATAAAAACGTTTCGGAACCCAGGTGTGCTGTATTTTAGCGGCTCAAGTTAAGCTCTGCGTATAGTACAATTTTCCGATATGCGAATACGGGGTTAATATAACTAAAATGAAATGTTTATTTATTTCTTTTTAATATAAGGTTTTGTGGAAACCCACCGGGGCCATGTCTTTCCTGTAAGTGTTTTATCTTACCTTTCAGTGTGTCCTGCTCGGCCCGCATGATGTCGATTAGAGAGTTCTCCAGGGAGTGCATGCTGAAGCCATCGAATGATCGATTACGTTCCTGTGAAGAAAAGTAAGAAGAACAAGATGACCGTTAATGGACAATAAAAAAAACGAAGGCAATTTCTACAGAAAATCGCTTATCCCGTGCGAGTTGACGATAAACATCACAGACGACCGTAGTAACGATTACATTACAGCCATGTGTGCTGAAAACTGATCCCGTCCGAATAGGGCTTTAATCAATCAGTCTTCATTCATTGTGTTTACACTCACTGTCCACTTTAATAATGTACGCCTGCTTGTTTATGCAGTTATCCAATCAGCTAACAAATGCTGATCTCCTGGGATTTTAACACACACAACAATCTCTAGACTTTACACAGAATGGTGCAAAAAAACTAAAAACATCCTGTGGGTGTATTCCGAGCTGCCAGGAAGTCTGTAGTAAATGAAAATCATCACTCTTTACAACAGCGGTGAGTGTTCCCACGCTCATTCACAGCTAGGGGCATTTTAGTGTCTGCCTACATGCATGTTTTTAAGACAGTGGGAGGAAACCATGGAACCCAGAGGAAACCCAAGCAAACACAGGCAGAGCAGAACAAAGCTCTACGCAGGCAGTAACCTGAGCTCAGGACCGAATCCAAGACCCTGTGAGCTTGGTTAATAATACTATTTCGATGTCAGATTGGAGATGGCAACTGTGAAAATAATTAAATTATATAAATATGCATATCAAACTATCCAAAATCTGTTATTACTCTCTAAATATTTTACCATTTCAAATGATTCAGTGCTGCAATACCAGCTGAGACAATTCAGACTATTTTTAAAACACTTTGAAATCATTTTAATCATAATGAAAAAGTGCCTAAATTAAATTACCATGTGTGCTCAGAAAACAGATATTTTGCCAGCAGCAGTTTGGCTTAGCTAAAAGCATAAAAGTACACAATCCACTGATTAAAATATATTGAATATACTGTATTTAAACTGGAAAAGAACATCTTGATGGATCACAGAAACACTGGAAAAAATTTTATTTTAATTTATTTTTTAATTATTAAGGACAGAGCTGCCAATCAATTAGGTGCACAGATGGAAATCTGTTTGATCATATACACTACCAGTCAAATGTTTAGACACACTCATTCTTTATTTATTTATTTATATATTTTTTTAGAATAATAATAAAGTCATCAAAACTCTGGAGTAACACAAAAGGAACTATGGCAATTATGCGGTGATTTTAAAAAAAATCCAAAATAAATAAAAATAATTTAGCATTTTAGCTTCTTCAAAGTCGACGCCCTTTTTGCCTAGAACTTCCAGAAATGTATTCTTGGCGCTTTCTTGCCCGATTTCTTGAGGAATTTCCCCGAGATGCTTTTTAAACAGTATTAAAGGAGTTCCCGCCTACGCTGGACACGTATCGGCTGCTTTTCGGAATATTTCACTCAGAGTCATGTATTTAAAACTTTTTTTTTTTTGTAAATAAAATATTCATTTTCTAATGAAAGAAATGAAAACGTCGGCACGATATATATATATATATATATATATATATATATATATATATATATATATATATATATATATATATATATATATATATATATATATATATTTATTTATTTATTTTTTTTTTTTTTATCTACGACACCGATTCATGCACCTTCAGATCAAAAGGTTCTTAAGATCATGAGAAACACTTCAGTCGAGTGTCCACAAACTTCTGACTGTTCGTGTAGTGTACGTACACTGACCCACACCCTCTGTGCCATCTGAAAGTTTAACAAACAAAAACAAAAAGATATCACTATGGACTACCAAACACTGAAACAGGTTTTTCCCAAACAACGCTAATGACCTTTTTAGCAGGTTTTTCCTGACCCTCATTTACCAGTCAATATCATGTTATGTGCAGGATACTTTTTGCACTTAAATGTGAAAAGCATAAATGTATTTACATTATTTAATTTTTTTTTTTTGCATCAAGTGTCAAACAAGTCATGCAGAACTTGAATGGAAAGGAAAGAAGAAAAATAAATAAATAATACTGGGAAAAAAATTTCACTCAAGACAAAAACGTAGGTGTATGAACCATTTTTATCTTGGCACTATGCAGAAAGGTTCTTATTTACGCTTTCTGCATTGTATACTTTTGAAATGAAGGAGAAGTACGAGTAGCTGAAACCCACCATGTACAGCTTAGCTTAGCAGAGCATAAAGCCTCTTAGCACAATGGTCGTGATTCACTACGGGCTGTGCTCATGCTCAGATACAGACCTGATATCTGCTCAGATCTCCCAAAGCCCCAATCAGCTTAGAGAGAACACGTCCTCGCTTAAAGCCATTGCTACAAACTCAGATCATTAGCTGAGACTGTAGACCATCTTGAAAATCACTAGCTTTGCAGAGAGGGCCATGACGGTGTATTCAAATGCACATGAAGCAAAAAAAAAAAAAAAAAAAAAAAAAATGGACAAATTTGGCCATGATGAACTTTATATTTGTGGGGAAGAAGAAAAAAAAAAAAAAAGTGCTAATAGGCACTTTCACCTTGTTCTGCTGGTTGCTATTTTGGGTTGTCTGTTGTCTCAACAAGGTGAAACTATAATTAGACTACACAGGTCCGTCTGTCCTCTGACGCAGCCAGCTTTAGTTCAAGGTCCGTTTTCTATCAGCGAAGTTCACGTTATATGAAACGTGTTCACGTAAAATTCGACAATAAGGCCTTGAGGGAAGACCTTGACAAGAGTGCAATAATTATAATATTTCAAAAGATCATGGTTAAACTAATACAAGAGGAATGGAAAAGGTTTAGGCAGAGCTCGAACACTGGTTGTTTGTCTATTAAAAGGTATTTCCACATCAAATCACATCAAATCACTCTAAAGCTTATTAATCCACTCTCATGGGTGCAAAGGCAGGAGGTGAGATATTTTTCCAGGGCAGGGGGGAAACGAAAAAGTAATTAAACTGGAGCAGCAGCTCTCAGTCATAGAGATGGGTTTAAATAGCTGTAACCCTCATACGTGTCACCTTTTCCATCTACATCAGAATAGAGTAAACAAACACTACTGTACCGTGAGGAACATACAGGATGTGTTGGTTCTAAAGAAGGTAATTCTGAATAATACTTAACTGGTATCTTGATAAACATTACTGTTCAATATCATATGTTGTTGGATTTTTTTTTTTTTTAATTAAATACAAAAACATGAAAAATATCAGTAAGGTTTACATATCAGTGTCCACAGCATACACTAACCCAATTACACACCAAATGAACTGATACGGAACAACGAGACCAAGCAAATGATTGGCGGTGGCCTGGGAAAACCTTTCGCGTTGCCCAATTTTAGATGTAGTTCTGAAAACGGACCCACCCCCAACCCAAAAGTGAAAAGGGAGAACATTGCATTTAAAGAGTAAACTTCAACTCCACTAAACGACACACAGTCTTACCTCTACATTCATAAACTAATCTAACAGACACATGGAAAAACGTTGTTACTGCCGAATATGAATGTTTACAGTGGGAAATGAATTCTCAGTTAGATTACAATCGTAATTACCATCATCCTCCACATCGGTCTCATCACCTGAAGTAAAAGTCACTCGTGGTGTTTAAACACAAGCGTCATTATTGTCTCTGCACTCGAGTGAGCTCTGATCATCCCAACATAGGTGAGGAAATAATCAGTTATTGCTTCAGTCGGTTCTATTCTCTTGATTAAATTTTTTTTATTAGGTCATTTAAACATTTTTAAACTCGGTCCACGGTCATCTATTCTCAATTTTGGTCAGGGCAGCGGTAGTTTAGTGGTTAAGGTGTTGGACTACTGCTCAGAAGTTCGTGAGTTCAAACCCCGGCACTGCCAAACTGCCACTGTTGGGGCCCTTTGAGCAAGACCCTTAACCCTCAATTGCTCAGATGTATAAACGAAACAAACGTAAGCCGCTCTGGATAAGAGCGTATGCCAAATGCCTTAAAGTGTAAACGTGAATGGTCAAAAACTGATTTTTCATCCGTTTGCATTTGTTTCCCAGAATTCAGTCACAAAGTCACGCGACAGGTATCCCACAGATCACCACACATTTTAATAAAGTAATAACACTGTGCTTTTACACAAAAAATGACGCGGGTCTGTGGCGTGTGATGCGGAATGAGGCTCAAGCCGATCGATGTCAGGTCATGTTACCTGTGCAAAAATACCTCGCACCTTCTGACGTCGGACATTCAAACCCGCTGCGGTATAATAAGGCGAGATATTAAAAGGTTGCAACTAAGAATAGGCTCTTCTGGGTACACGGCCAAACCGAGACCCATGATGGGCACGTACCCAAACCCATGCAATCAAAGAAGACTTTAGCACAGATTAGAGAGCGTTAAGAGGATGCCTGAGGTTTAGAAAGTGAAAGACCTGGCTAGGCAATGTGCACAGCACTTCTAACATTCTAACACAGCTTTAATAAGAGTACACACCCAACCAGCAGGATGAAAACAGCCTCTGCCATGAGGGGAATAAAGAGGGATCATTTAGGGAGAGAAAACTGACCTACATGCACAGGACGTGTGCTTTGAGCTATAGTTTAATATACTATTTTTAATATACTATTTTTATATTATATATATATTTTATATTTAAGTATAAGTTTAATATACTATTATAAAATTCTTTAAAAAAAAATAGAAACACATCCATATTAAAATAAATAAATAAATATATTTTATATATATATATATATATATATATATATATATATATATATATATATATATATATATATATATATATATATATATATATATATATATATATATATATATTTTTTGTTAGTACAAGTGATCGCTTCAACAAAAATGTTTAATGTTAATAAACATTTTTAATTAACAGTAAATCTAGCTAAATTTCGTGTAGTAGATCTGGTGTTGTACTGAAATCATAATTTAAATCAAAAAACTAGATCAGATCAGAGGTGCACAATTGGTCTGGACTGAGTGAAGGTTCTATCGGGACCTCGTCACATTCTTGTAAATAATTGTTCAATTAAATACTGATGAAGCAACCCTTTTTTTTCCCTTCTTCTCAACGTACACATACTGCTCTGGCTCAGCGCCACTGGGAAGGTCGCAGACAGCGCCCCATACTACCGTATGTTCACTCGGTCCACCAGAGTCCTCTCCCACGCATTCACTGCCCAAGAACGTGCAAACGAATGCTCACTAAAAATAGCTTGGATTTTGGGTCAACACCAAAAGCCATTTACTGACGGGGAGTGGTGATGGAGTGCATGAAGGCCGTTGCCGAAACGGATCGAGCAAATCCCAATGTCGTGTACAACGACAGCAAGAAAGACTGAAATACTAACAGAGGATGCATTAACACAGCTTGATGAAGCTATTCGAAGGTGACCATGCATAGCATTAGCTGTTGTTGAATCTACAGACGTGAGGGATAACGCCCGGCTTCTGGTGCATGTTCGGTGTTAGAAGGAATTCTGTGAAGACCTGTTAGGTGTAACACCACTCGAGACACGTACAAGAGGAAAGGACATACACATGGCCATAAAGGAGACGCTGAGAAAGAAGGGAGTAGATCTAAAACAAGTAGTCTCCATCACCTCTGACACAGCCCCTGCCATGATAGGAAGAAAGAGAGGAGCTGAGTCACTGCTGAAAGCTCCTTCCAGTGGAAACTAGAAGTGTTCAAGGAAGATCTTCAAGGAGACCGCTCACACTTCCTAAAAGCGTAGGAACGGATTCAAGGTGAGAGAGATGTTTCTCCTCACCCTGAATCTGCTCAGCTGATTGAAAACTTCAGAAATCACTTTGACAGCTTCAGCCTTGGACAGCAGCTCCTCCTTCTCATCGAGAATCCATGAGAATCGTCATAACTACAGCACTATGGTTAGGTCTCGTGCTGTTCGTGGACCCTCTGTATTCTATCTCCGTAACCTTTTCCTTAGTGAAAAGATGAGACAAAGTCTCATTTCAGCGGGATTCACTTGGTGGGTTATAACCATTATTAAATATAATTAACAGTGTTATTTCAAGACTTATACATTCACCAACCACTTTCAAGGAACATCTGCAGAGCTGATTATTCATGCAATTACCAGCCAATCATTTAGTAGCAGCGCAATGCGTAAAATCATGCAGGGAAAACCTGATCTCAGTGACTCTGGTCATGGCATGGTTGCTGGTGCCAGATGGGCTGGTTTGAGTGGTTTGAGGTCACAGGAGAATCACCAGACTGGTTTTTCTGAGTTGACAGAAAGGCCATGGTAACTAAAATAACCACTCTTTACAACCAGGGTGAGCAGAAAAGCATGCCAAAAATGCACATGTTGAAGTGAACTTGACGTGGATGGGCTCAAGTGCTGTGAGGAGAAATGTTTTTTTTTCTTGACGCACATTGTGACCCTTTAATACGTGTCAAGCGTTATTTGAATGCCACAGGCTATCCGAGTGTCGTTGCTGACGCCGTGCATCCCTTTATGTCCACAATTTACTCATCTAATAATGGTTTCTTCCAGCATGCACCAGGTCACAAAGCACAGGCCATCTTAAACCGGTTCCATGAGCATGAGAACGAGTTCAGTGTACTTTAGCGGCCTCATCAGTCACCAGTCTAATAAAGCACCTTTCGGATGTGGTAGAACAGGATATTCGCAGCTTGAATGTACAGTTGACAAATCTACAGCGATTATGGAACACAATCATGTCGACATTTCCAGCACCTTGAAGAATTACCAGCCTTGAAGGATTCTGAGTAAGATGTTCTGAGAAAAGGCTTTTCTGAGAGCAAAGACGGGCCCACCCAGTATATATATGCACACACCCATACACACACACACACACACACACACACACACACACACAACACAAACAGTCCCCACTGAGAATGGAACAGCAAGGCCAATCCTTCTGTTTCTGTTATACACTGAAGACATGAACATTGGAACCGAGATCAAAAGATGAATACGAGACGACAGATCAGAATTTCAGCATTCATTTCCTGATATATACATCCTTCTGTCTCCTCTTCAGGAGGTGAAATGCTGCTCATTAAGGTGAAGGTCCGCTAACTGACTTGGCCAATCTAAAACCTTCCATTTTTCCCCCCCGATGAAGCTCTTTGTTGAGTTGGGAGTGTGTTTTGGGTCGTTGTCTTGCTGCATGAAGTTTCTCCCAATTAAACTGGATATAGTTCTCTGGTACCATCATGAGTTACATGATCAATAAAGATTAGTGAGCCTGTTCCAGAAGCATCCATGCAAGCCACTACCTCCACCATGTTTCACAGACGAGCTTGTATGTTTTGGATCATGAGCATATCCTTTCTTTCTCCACACTTTGGCCTTTCCATCACTTTGGTAGAGGTTAATCCTGGTTCCAGAACTTTGTGGCTCATCTCTGTATTTCTAGCGAATTCTAGCTGGCTTTCCGATTCTTACTGCTCAGGAGTGGTTTGCATCTTGTGGTATGGCTTCTACACTTCTGCTCACTTCTACAAGTCTTCTTCAAACAACAAATTGTGACACCTTCACCGCTGCCTTGTGCAGGCTGTTGTTTTGGGGGGTTTTCTTCACAGCGCTCACAATATTTCTGTCACAAACAGGAGAATTTCATTGTCGTTGACTCTGCAAAAGCTAGCGGCGTCGCATTACGTGCCTTTGACGTCATGTTCCGTCAACAGGGAAACGTCTTATACTTGTGGTTAGTAACAAAAAAAAAGGCAAGTGCTCCATTTGAGACGATATTACCTTTCTAAAATTCATACGCTAGACAATAGAGTATACAGTGCATAGTGTAAGTGTATAGCATGTCGTTTCGGACACAACTTTGGTCTCCGATACGTGTTTTTGGAACAGAAGTAACGCAATGAGTAACCACACGGCGTGCCACGTGCAGACGGACTAATCGATAATGAGATTCGCTGACGACGATTTTCACAATCGATTTTAGCTAGTAGTTGTTGCGGCTCTACATTTATTTCATCTGCCAGAACAATTTCTCCAAATCAACTTGGATTTGTGAGAGGAAACGATCCAAGCAACCGAGGTGATTAACATTAAGTTAGGGCCTTGTTCAAGGCAGTATTAGGCTAAAATCGGTAGCTGATGTAATTTAAATATATATGGTGATCTACTAATTAGCTAGTTAAGTGTATTAATACAGACTAAGGGACACAAACGTAAATATAAATTCCAGTGGGGATCGCTACAGCCTTATTCACTGGGGAGGCCTGTATAGTTCTGGTTGCGTTAGACATGGCGACAAGGACGAGCTGCACGCACACAGACCCCAATCATATTTAATGCAAAAAGAAAATCATACAACGGGCCTCGTTTATTAACCTGGATACAAACAGATTGATGTGGAAAGTGTTAGTACGATGAGGGTTTACGAAAGAAATGAACTATTCATGAAAATCCTGTAAATTAAAGAAAAACCTATTTTGATCTTTCCAGGTGATGAGACTTCACGGTTAAAAAATATTTTTATTCTCGTAGATGTGAGTCAAAAGTACTACAAAAATTCTTCTTTTTTTTTTTCTTCTTCCAGTTTTGCATTTTCCATTCTGTGAACTTAGCCTTTTATGGAGTTTTGGCGTCACCAAACGCAAATCAGCTGTGGTGTGTACACGCTTGATCATTTATGGGCGATTGCCATTTTATCCACACACCCACACAGGCAAATACAAACAAAATCAGCATTTGCAAAACTTTTGTAAATCCGCCGTACACGTTTTCGTTCGCTTTGCTCAAAGATTGCTGAATTAGGCTCAGTGTCCATCGAACGCTTCACAAGATCGAAGAGAGCATGTTAAAATTTTATTTTTCTCCCAGCGTCAACATTATTTGAACAGGATAATGATGTGCATGGACGTCACAGGGTCTAGTGAGTCTGTAAAAACACCTCGATAAGAACATCTAGGCTACAATGCGGCCTGCTGTTAGGAACTGTGGGAGCAAGAGTCATGCGAGACCGGTGATCCCTTCAAAGTTTGATTATTTACATTTCAAACAGAAACAAAAGTTTAGACCTGGTAGAGGAAGTTAATGGTTTAATAACTGAATGACCTGTAAAATTAGACCAATTACAACTTGTCATCATTTTCCCCATCCTGCGTTGTTACAGTGACGTCGGTTTGTCATGGTATGAGTTTGTTCAGAATGTAAATTAACCTCTTTGTCGAACACGACAACGTTTGATAAATGCATTTGCCTGTCTGTCAAGCTATCTTGACGATCTTACAGTATCCATTGCTATCTCTACCATCACCCCAACCCCAGCCAAATCCTGCTCTGGTTGGACTAAAGTGGATAGGAGCGTTAAAACGTGATTAGTGAGCTTATAAGTGTGACATTCGGCGTGAGGCTACATCGTTACTGTACCAGAATCAACTGGCCTTAATGCTGGCGATTTATATTGATCAGTAGACTCCACAACTACTACTACATACCTTGATCTGACGGTTCGTTAGGTCACCATTTTCACAACTAAGCTAAATATTAGAGCATTTTTAGAGTTCGAACACTTGTTAAAATGTCCAAATTGTTCTCACGACGTCTATAACTTTAAACATGTTTGTAACTGCATTTCAAATACACGACCGGTCAAAAGTTTGTGGACACTCGACTGAAATGTTTTTCATGATCATTAAAAGCCTTTTGATCTGAAGGTGTGTGAGTAAATGTTTGAAATCTTTGTAGGTAAAAATATAATCTTGCCGACGTATTCGTTTCTTTCATTAGAGAACTAACGTTTTATTTACAAAAAAAATATTCTTGTTAAACGGACGACTCGGAGCAAAATATTCCGAAAAGCAGCCGATAAGTGTCCGGCGTGGGTGGGAACTCCTTTAATACTGTTTAAAAAGCATCTCAGGGGAATTCCTCAAGAAATCGGGCGAGAAAACGCCAAGAACGCATTTCTGGAAATTCTAGGTGAAAAAGGCGTTTACTTTGAAGATGCTAAAATATTAAATTATTCCGATTGATTTTGGATTTTTTAATCACAACATAATTCCCGTAGTTCCATGTGTGTTACTGCAGAGTTTTGATGACTTTATTATTATTCTAAAATGTGAAAAAAAGTGTAAAATACAGAATGAGGGTCTCTAAACATTTGACCAGAAGTGTATATATTAAGAAACCAGCAGCACAAATAAACTTAAATCAGCTGTACGTACAGGCCAAGACATAAGACAAACACATGGATCTAAATAATAACTGTAACATTATATATACCCATGTTATAATAAAAAACTATAATAAACCAAGATGATGCATCTCACACTGCAATATATAAGCCATGTTTAAAAATGAAATTAAATTAAATACAAACACATCTGCTGTTTACTTTCAGGGAACTTAGCCTACATTGCAACACACCCAGTTCAGGAGTTGTGCAACGAGTAAAGCAAGACGAGAAATAAAAATAAGATTTTGTAGGTGTTACCCTCAAGCGTGTCCAACTTCAGCCCACCAAACATTATACATTCGTGGTTTCCTTTCCACCTGTCGACAGCGATTTGAAGAAACAATACGTTCGAATCCAAATTTGAATACGCGCTGCATTGTATAACGTGGAAAAAGTATTATTTCATTGCCTAAGGGGTGCATTTATACAAGCAGCAGGAAGATAAAGCTAAAACCCTCTGGATAGCGTGCAAAGAAACGAATAGCAAGTTAGCGAATGAATACTCGAGTAATCAAATTATTCAGGCCAGCTGTACTACACCGCACAGACAACAACCTGAGCTGTGAGGTGGCAGCACCAAACACTGTGCTGCTGTGCCTTAATCTACATCCGAACCTACACGACACAAATACACTCTCCGAAATGAGACGAGGATTCATTTAATGCTCGTGTTATTATACTGTCTTACTAGTCTAATCTCTCAGGGGGATGCATTTCGAGATGACATCAGTAATAATTCAACCATCTGCAAAACTAGAAAGGCAGCGCACCATTAATCATCGGGGCACGATATAAAACAGTTATACCTTTGGCAGGAATATTGCAAGACAAACTGAAATTAAAATTGACACAAAAAAAATAATAATAAAAAAATGCAGTGGATTAGCCATCCTTAAGGATCTGCTTAAAATCCCGTTTCACTAATTTTCCTACGCATACCTGGAAAGGAAAGACGTTGTCGCTACGGCCAACGGTCTCATCCATCCAGGTCTTGGGGGTGAAGGTAGCGCCAGGGCGGGTGTACTTCTGCGAAGCCGAGTGATTGTTTGGGAAGGTCTTCTTGAGCGGTGAGACGGAGCTGAGCGGAGTCACGGCGCCATTCAAGCCACGACGGAAGTCAGCACCTCGAGATCCGCCCCAGCCAGTACCGGAGCCATATGCACCACCACCTGGACTCCAGGAGGCTGAAGAGGGCGAGGGCGAGGGGCTCGGGTATGCACCCCAGGGGGAGGGTGGTTTGCTCAGGCCGCTGGAGAGATGAGGAAGTTGGCCAAAGGTGGCGCCACGATGGGGGAAGGGTGGAGGGTTATGAGGGCTTGCTGGGGAGCGACGGTGCTGCTGGTGCTGGAAGTGCGGGTGGGGCGGAGGAGCGTGGTGCTGTGAGACAGCACCGATCTGAGGAGAGAAGCTGCCGCCGAAGCCCGGGCCTACGTGGTGTGAGAAGTTCTGGAATAGCAGTGGGCCGTTGCTGGCCGGGGTAAAGAAACCCACATCCTCGTTAACAATGGCCGATGGGGTTGGTGCGATGGCGGCGGACCAGTTGTTGAAGCTGGTCAAGGAGGATGAAGAAGTACTGGACTGGACAGTCGTGCCCAGACCAGATGGTTCCTGATAGTCAAAGGGGGACAGGACAGGGGACTCGAGGCGCAGCTTCTCCTTACCGCTGGTGCCCTCGGACGTGCCGTTCTCAGATTTGCTCTCGTCAGAGCGAGCTTTCTCGAGCTCCGAGATGATGCCACTCTCTTGGTGTACTGGGGAGAGCTGCTGCTGCTGCTGCTGTTGCTTCTCTTGCGTCTCTTGCAGCTCCTGCTGCTGAGCTTTGGGTTTGTCAGCGCCCAGATCGTCTTGCACGTTGGTATGGGCCGCGGCCGCTGGGAACAGCCAGGGAGACCCGGCGGTGCTGCCATTTCCAGGTGTGGTGCTGTTAATGAAAGCAGCAGGGCTCGGCGTTACGTTCTGGTGATGGTGAGGAGGTTGCAGATGTGGGTGAATTCGTACAGGGAAAGCGGACTTGTTGCCAGTGTTGTTCTGTACCAAGACTCCAAACCCGTAATCCCCCATTTATGTTTTCCAGTCAAGACTTCCACGCGGTGTTCTTATCCTAAAAGAAAAATAAAGTCAAACAGAGAAAGGAATCAGTTCATTTCCAACAAGAACAGCCAGGAGTATTTCAACAGTCTGTCCATTAATTCATATAAAACATACTCGAAAATACTAGTAGTAGTAGTAGTAATAATAATAATAATTATAATAATCTGTAGTATTTTTCCCCCCTTACAGATTATTTTTCTTGTAAATAAATTAAATTTAAATGTGCAGGTTGGTCGTCTCGCGCTAATTATAGGCTCGTGACGTTTCCGTTGCTGCTGTTAGCACCCGGCTAACTGCTTCGACCGGCAGCTAGACACGACTAGCTTGCTAATAGGCTAGCTGAAGAGAAAAGGCCGGACCACGAAAGCTAGCTTTAAATACTAAACCTAATTGTTATCATACTTTTAGTTTATACACTTAAATAGAGGGGTGAAAATACCCAAGTAACTACGGCGTTAACGCTCCTGACAAAATCAATTTCCCTTCCCTTTTCCACAGCGAACGACGGTTATATCTCGCGAGCTCAGAAAAATGATGACGTCTTCTAATTTCACAGGCATTTTCCTAGCACCATTTTTTTAAAAGAATAATTCAAGCATACAAGACCTGCGTCGTGTACGGTCAAATGAAATACTGACGCGTGTAATATTGACATTGCGTTGATGAAAGGTAAATAATTCGAGTCACTTTTCACCTTACTGGCTACCCTTGATCCAAGGCGATGACTGTGAGAAGATCCTCTCCGATGCGACGCGACAACCGCAGCCTGTTCTGTGCTTCTGAAATGACAACTTGATTTTATGTCACTAGTTTGCCAGTGAGGTCTTCTGTATCTTCCACGAGTCTGGCTTCACGACAGATATTTTTCCTTTTCCTCTTTCTTCCTCGTCTTGACGTGTCCTGTCTTCTCAATGACACAGCCCTTCTCTTCGCTAGCAGGCTGCTAACCTCAGGCTTTAACCGAACAACGTTACGTCATTGAATTAACGATATAAACAGTCTGGTTCGTTTTACTCGTGAGTTGCAGTCGAATTCATCGAAGGTTTCATTGTTTAAATGCTTTCTCGGGTTTTATTATTATTAATTTTTTAAGCCAGCGGTCTCTCTTCCTTCCTGCTACGCCGCTGCTGTCCGTCTCACTCAACTGAAATCTGCCGTAGCCAAAATGACAAGGAGACTGGACCCGAGACACTTCCGGTAAATAACCCCGCCCCATCGTTTAAGACCCGCCCACATTAGACACGAGACGCTCTGTTGCTCCAACCACGCTAGTTTCTGATTGGTCAGCGCAAATAGTAGCCGCGCCCATCTTCTAATTTAGTGGTGATTCATGAAGATCCCTCAGCCCTTTAAGGTAATTTGACTACCGAGGTCCAACCCTTCCTTCTTCAATCCCCGCCTGGTAAGGTCTTAACAGGCCCGTTCCACTTTCCACAAGGGACTCAGAATCAGATAAGCTTATATGGTTATATGACAGGATTATACACTATAAGGCCATAAGTATGTGGACAACTGACAATCACAATCACTGATAATGGGGTTCTTCCCCAAACTTTTACAGCCTTTATTTGTCACCTAAACATTACAGAACAGTGAAATGATTTTTCTTCACATATCCCAGCTTGTTAGGAAGTTGGGGTCAGAGCACAGGGTCAGCCATGATACGGCAGAGCAGAGATTGTTAAGGGCCTTGCTCAGGGGCCCAACAGTGGAAGCTTGGCGGTGCTGGGGCTTGAACCCCCGACCTTCTGATCAGTAACCCAGAGCTCTGATCTCTCAACCCCACTGAAACTCTCAACCCCACTGAAAACCTTTGGGATGAACTGGAAGGCTGAGCTTACCCCAGGCCTCCCCACCCGACGTCAATACCCGACCTCACCAATGCTCTTGTGACTGAATGAGCACAAATGCGCACAGCCTATAGGAAAGTCTTCCCAGAAGAATATTAAAACAGCAAAGCTGGACCAAATCTGGGATGTGATGTTCAAAAACCACGATGTGGGTCAGGTGTACTCAAACTTTTGGCCATATAGTGTTTGACTTTTCAGCATTAATGCAAGATAAACTCTTATAATGCACAATTTCAAATCTGCCAGGCTGCTACAGTGTATAGGCTATTTTTACAGTCTTTACATTACATGCAATAATGATTGAAAAGCTTACTTAAAATGTTTAAAAGAACTGTATTGTACTCCTGCTCATTTCAGTTTATGTTTATTCCTAAGAAGAATTATTTTTTCCAGATAATATGATTCTATGTATCGGGCACACGGTGGCTTAGTGGTTTGCCTCACACCTCCAGGGTTGGGGGTTCTGTTCCCGCTACAGCCCACTTGTGTGTGGAGTTTGCATGTTCTCCCCGCGCTGCGGGGGTTTCCTCCGGGTACTCCGGTTTCCTCCCCCGATCCAAAGACACGGGTGGTAGGCTGATTGGCATGTCCAACGTGTCCATAATATGAATGGTTGAATGGGTAGTATGAATGTGAGTGTGTATGTGATTGTGCCCTGTGATGGATTGGCACCCTGTCCAGGGTGTACCCCGCCTTGTGCCCGCTGCTCCCTGGGATAGGCTCCGGGTTCCCCGTGACCCTGTAGGATAAGCGGTATAGAAAATGTATGGATGGATGACTCCATGTATCTTTGCGTACATCATTCTGATTTGATTGAATGATTTGACTTTGTTTCTATATCCTGTTAATAAGAGTGTGTGTGTGTGTGTGTGTGTGTGTGTGTGTGTGTGTGTGTGTGTGTGTGTGTGTGTGTGTGTGTGTGTCGTGCTATGGCATTAGGAGTAAAACAGCCGGCGTGTATAGCCCTCTATTTGTGCTCTTCTGCCATGTTCTACACAAACTGGACCACTCAATATGACCAAATGGATGGCTCAGAAAGAAAAAGTATAGGAAGAACCGGAGTTCCCTGCACAACAGCTGTGTTCACAGACAGAGATCTCATTAGGGCCTGGAACTGCCGCCACCGCTGCTATTTCCATCCCGGAATGGCATGTTGGATCTGCCATGCTAGGCTCTTAAAATAGCGTGTTGGTTGCTTTTTTTTTTTTTTTTTTTTTTTTTTTGGTCCAAAGACAATGCGCATGAAATAAGGTTCAAGGTTATGGAAATCCATGGGCACATAAAGAAAAAGGTGTAAATCCATTCACTTTCTTCCAATAAATGATAGTAATTCTACTCTTGTGACTTCTACTTTTTTCTGTGTTCTCGCTGCATTAACTACACACAATACGTTACAGCTGAGTTTAATAGTCACCTTATTAAAACTGGCAATTAATAGACAGACCGACCACTTCTGCCAGTCTATATCACATACCACAGACTCAGTCACGATTAATCATTCATTGTAAAGACTGAAGGATGGCAATTTGAAATCCATACATCTCTCCAAGGTTAGTACGCATGTGAGGGGGTGGTCTAAATCACATGGATCTTTCTCTTTAGACTCAGGAACAGCTCTCCTCACTAACCCATCTGGAATACTTCCATGCAAACATATGCAGATGGTAAAGCACATTTACATGCATCTGGACTATTTGAATACGTAAGCCTGGTTATATGGGGCTTGGAGTGTCTGCATTGTTCCTTTCACAGCCCATATTCCTTCGTTGCAGATGCAGCTTTGTTTTTATGTGGCTGAGGATCCTATGAATAAAGCATTAAATCAACTTAAAAATTAATCATCCCTACCTGAATCATAATTATGGTGTGATACGCTTTTAGAGCCGGGAGAGTAGAGATGTGACGAACCAGCATCATATTGTGTAATATCATTTGGTTTGTGTGGCCTGAAATATTTATTAAGAGTACATGCGGCAAAACAGAAGCAATGTGAATCAAACCGCACCAGATCCTTTTCCTGCTTCCAACAGCCACCATCATCACTCAGCCAAAAGGAGGGGGTGAGCCAAAATGGCTGCCCTGCAGGTAGCATTTTCCGTGCTGCTACAACGAAAAACGGCACTATGTTCTTCACTTAATCATCTAGCGGTCTCAACAGTTCAATATATGGAGTCCTGAACTGCCGTCTCTTGTTTATTCATAGAGGTTCATTTTCAACACTCAAGCCTAGTTCATCAGAGCAGGTCATTCGAAGGTTATGTGATTTATCTGTCTGGCTAAATTGCTCACCACAGTATTCTGAACTTGTACATATTGTTCTGTGTATATTTGTTCTTCCAGTGTTCCCTGAGGGACACAATTCTAATTAAGCCAAAGAGGCAGCATGTCGGCCCTGTTTGGGAAAAGGGAATGTGGCTCAGCTTGTGCGTGCGTCAGAGAGGCATTTGTGAATTCATTAGTCCTCTGAGTCCTGTGAAGGATAGATAAATGATAGAGGAGCAGCTGGATACTGGATATCCGTGTGTGTGTGTGTGTGTGTGTGTGTGTGTGTGTGTACTCGGAAGGAAGCTGCATGATTATGCATTTATTTATGCATCAAAATATGATGCCACCCAAGAAAACCAAAATCTGGTGGAAAATGAAAGCCTAGGTTTTCTCAGCTGATTTGTTG
This sequence comes from Ictalurus punctatus, assembly GCF_001660625.3. NCBI lineage: Eukaryota > Metazoa > Chordata > Actinopteri > Siluriformes > Ictaluridae > Ictalurus > Ictalurus punctatus. Next base: position 21,608,692 of record NC_030433.2, read on the forward strand.
TGTTATAGTTACAGCAACTAACATACTATAAACATAATATATATATATTTTTTAAGATAGCCAGTGGTTTATTGAGATACGTTTTGATCAGGCCTCATCCGTTCTGCTCTGTGCGCCACCCCCTACTCCTATAAATAGTGCTGATGTAGATAAACAGCCCAGGCTTCAGATGGTAAAACGCTGAGTCAGGCTAGCCTGCACCATCCTCCACCACAGCAGAGGTGCACTGTGGACGGCCTCATCAATAATGAAACATCCTGTCAAACTGCTCCAGCCATGGTCTTTCTCTCTCTCTCGCTCTCTCTCTCGCTCTCTCACTCTCTCTCTCTCTCTCTCTCTCTCTCAAGAACGCTTTATCATCAACTACTGCAGGGTTTGGTTTCCACTGGGTGTATGCTGGCGCTTAGGAAGGTGAAATGTTGCAGGCCCAAAGCAGTACTAATGCGTATCCACACCAGCAAGCCATTCTGATAAACATTTAATCCTATTATGAACAAACTAGTTCGATACAAGAGAACCGAGTCAGAACAGAATGAGGAATTGATCTCCTAATAGTTACAAGGTACGCTAGGGTCTCGATGATGGAAAGAAATTGTTTAAAATAGACGGACGTTTCAGTAGCTTTCTTTTTCTTTTTCAATTTAATGACGTAACGACTTAACACAACCTCATTGCTCGCTGAATGTTGCACCTCATTCACTGGTGCTTCGATAACTGCGCTTTTGTTGCTTTAAAAAGACTATAAAGTAATCCGAAAAATAGAAAGTACAACGTATAGACTACACAAAGAACCGAAAGTATACCGTAAACCTTTTAAAAGTACATCTCAGACATAAATTGCATATCAAAAAAAAATCAGAAACCATATTTGATTTTCCATCCAGGTCCTATCCGTCGCTCTTCTTTGTTTCTTTTTTTTTTTCTTTTTCTTTTTTAGTTCAAAATGTAACAGGCGGTCCATTTGATTAGATTGCAAATCACATATGGTTTTAAAATTCTTTTTATGAGACGTAAAATGACTGGGTGATCAAATAACACCTTCTCGTATGCAGAAATAAATCACATACCCAATGTTCTTGGTCAGTTAAGATCAATACCTGAAAAATCAATGTGAAGCCTTGAAACTAATTTTTTTAATGACACACTCGATGCTAAAAAAAAATTAGCAATAGCTCATATTATTAATCTCGTGGCTGATGAGAAAGAAAACAAGTTGTTTTCTTTGCAATGTTATATCTGCAGGAAATCACTTCATCATTTATCAGTTTCAAGTGTGCACATAGAATCATATTTATTTTGTCCAGGCCCAAATATGGCACCACAAGAGACGTCAATCCTTGTGTGGTTTGTATCATTCTTGAGCTTGGAGAACTCAAGCACAATACAATAGGATCTGGAATGATGCTAGCCAAGGCACAAGCTTTTCATTACCTTAGCATGATGAAATATATAATGAACTCTACAAATCCACATCATAAAGAACCATACATATGAATCTCAGTCCCCAAATAGACACACACTCCAAGAAAAGCAGACAATGCATTAGCAGTCCTAACTCATCCCAGTTTTATAATCAGTAACAGCTCTGGATCTCCATGAATTACCCCCTGTCACTCCACCCACCAGCATTCATGCATATTTTCATCTCCTCTTCATTGCGAAGTAGACACATTGAACCCTCATTTGTAGCTGTTGCCATGAATAGTTCATTCAAAGGTCACCCTGCTTAAGATCAATATTTAAAGCTAGCAAATTGATCACCATAGGTGGCCATCAATGCATTTATATTGACCCATAGGACTGCGCATACTGCATTTTCTGCATAGTAGTATGGCGGGTAGCTAATAAGAGAATTAATAATAACATTTTCCTTTAGAATTTGCTGGTATACTTCAGAGTTCATTGTCCTATCAATGGTGGAGGTCGTCTTGGCCCAGATGCAGCAAAATAGGCCCAAACCATGATACTAACACCACCATGTTTCACAGATGGGATAAGGTTATTATGCAGAAATGCAGTGTTCTCTTTTCTCCAAACGCTTCTCATTGAAACCAAAAGGTAATATTTTGGTCTCGTCTGTCCACATTGCTTAGAAGTTACCCTGGGTTCCTTTGTGACCTCGCAGAGTATTATACGTTTTGCTCTTGGAGGGATCTTCGTTGGTTGATCACTCCTAGGGAGGGTAGCAATGGTCTTGAATTTCTACACAATCTGTCTGACTGGATTGGTGGAGTCCAAACTCTTTAAACTCTTTGAAACTCTTTTAAACCCTTTAAACTCACTTCTTATTTTTGCAGGAAAATCCAGTAGCCGTCATTATGTTTTCTTTGTCTGAAAAGTGTCTCTTACCACTTTATATGCTGGTTCCTTTACTGACATTTTTCTGTAACATTTCATTTTGTGCTGGAAAACTAACGTTTGGAAATCTAAGATGTTTTTGAACGGACTCGATAATGTAGAAGTCATCAAATAAAAATCTATAACAATTTTTAAAAAATAAATAAATAGATTGCCTCAGCACAGCACTGTATTTTATTTTTGGAATTTATTAGACAGGGAAATGCTTGATACATATTTAACACTTTTTATAATGTATATCACTATCTGGCTGGCTTCCCCTGCTGCTGGCAGACAGGAATATTGGCTACAGGATTTGTGTCCTTCCCTTTAGGCATTGAGTGGTCTCTGATGCCGCTGAAACCTGGTGTGCCAACGGCAGGATGGAGATCATTATATGCGGCACAGAGGAGGACAGTGCGTGGTACATGTCTGCTGCATGCCACTGAATTAAGCTGGCCAGCTTCAATCAGTCCAGGTCTTCTGTGTATAGACTAATTATGCCAAGAACAACTAAGTAAAAGTGTCTTAAGCAGCCAACATTATACAAAACATGAATGCTCTTTTACTATAAGTGAAGTGTAAGCCAACCTTTCGCATGGCTAAGTCCACTGACCTCATTAATACCTCCTTCCATTAATAACAATGAATGACAGACACCTTACTTGTATTTGAGATTAAAATATTGTCAGGAACAAGTCATTACCTGTTGCACTTTGCTCTACAGTACTCTCTGTTAGACACAGCAAAGCCGAAAGCTCTCTTTCACATGCAGCCATTATTGTGTCAAATGGATGCCAGGCAAATGGACTGTAATCAAATTGCTGATGAAGGTAATTAGTTCAGCTTCCGTACTTGAGCACATTTCAAAGGAAAGGCAAAAAACAAAGACATCAAGCACGACATAATTTTAAATAGATCTTAAGTTTAACAATAAGTTCCCAATGTTGTTACCTGCAGTGCCTCGCATAAGTATCCATTCCCATTAAGTTTCTCATATTTTGTAGTGTTACAACTAGGATGTTTTCAGGCGAAATATTGGAGCTTCTTTAAAATGAGAATAACCTTTTTACAGTTTCATATAAGTTTCAGAAAAGTAATTTTCACATGAAAATGTGACATTAACATAAGGTAATTTGATCATTTTCTTATTACAGTTTACATCTGAGCACATGTAAAAGCACAGGCAACCAGCAAAGCGTCAAGTACAACATAATTTCAACTAGTGCTTTTGTTGAACAATAAGTTGTCGTTACCTGCAGTGCCTTGCAAAAGTATTCACCAACATTAGTTTTCCAACATTTTGTAGTGAAATATAGGAGCTGAAAATGAGATAATATGTCAAGAACCTAAACAAAATTGATCCATAAAATTAAAGTGTGAGGGGAAATCATAATTGTTTGAAAATTTATTTATAAATGAAAATCTGAGCAAAAGTGCCATGTGATCTCAACATCAATACACCTATTCTTGGAAGGCCCCAGACAACATACCTAATCAAACATAATCATAAAGACCAAGGAGCTACAGTATTAAAACAAGTCCAGGACAAAGTTTTTTGAAACGTATCAATCAGGGATTAGTCATAAAAAAAAAAAAAAATATCCCAAACAAAGAATACTGCACTACCATGAGTCATTAAAGCATGGTGATGGTACCATCATGTTGCGGGGGTGCTTTTCATCAGCACGGACCGGGAAACTTGTCAGGTTTGAGAGTAAGCTGGATAGAACCAAAGACAGGATATCAACCCTAACCAGGCTGGCAAAGCTACACTGGAGTGGTTCAAAACCAAGAACCAGATTTTGACACGTTATCTATTCTTTCAGTAAATATAATTCCTCAGTCGTTTTTCCACCCCTGCTGATGTATCCAAGAAAACGTGAAGCTGTAATGTCAGCCAAAGGTGGTGCAAATATTGACCCAGCAAATATTTATGTAGGGTACTGTATGTTATAAACTGTGTAGCTCGTTTACTACCGCTCCTCAAATGTCTCACAAGGAGAGGGCCATAAAATACTGAAATAATGAAATACTGAAAAACACTTTCAATGGGATTCGTTTCATTTCATCATGCCGTAAGAATTACAATGTTTATAGTATGGGGGGGGGTTGTAATCTGCAGTGCTAAATTGGGCATCCAAAAATGGAGGTTAGCAGTCCTGATTTGAAACTATTTGAACCATTTTAACCCTTTGATCACCAATCCATGCTCCAAGGAAAAGCCATGTGTGCTTTACCAAATTTGAGTACTCCTGCAGTCTGAAAAGAAAAAAGAAAAAAATTATATATATATATATATATATATATATATATATATATATATATATATATATTCTCTTCACTTTCAATAACCCACACATCTAACTGCCACTGCACTGGTAAATCACACACATACAATGCAAATGCAAAGGACTTTACAAGGTACACACTAAGGACAAAGACGCAAGACATACAAGCCTTCCCTCACATAAGCCTAATTGTAGTTCAGAGACGGATATGTTGGTTCTGCATTCTGTCGGCGTATCACTGTCATCAGTGTACACAGAAACAGAGCAAGAAAGTTAAAGCTAGATAGTGAAGTGCAGGCTTAGAGCACACAGTGAGATGGAAGAGCAGAGTGTTTTTATTGCATCATGCTGCTCTGCTATGCCGTTTGACAAAATAGCAACGAAAAAAAAAAAAATCAGGCAATTTGCAATTCTTTTTGAACTGAGGAACCATGGGCATTAAATTCAACTCTCCAAAGGGACCTGCCTGAAACAGCTTTCCAACAGTAACCTGTCAAGCTCTACGGCCAAGCTCTATAGAAGTACACCAGAAAAGCCTTATTTCTGATATGGTTATAGAACCATAAAGGGTTCTTTGTTCCCAAGCAGCTTTCATAGTACAGTCAGATTTTAGGTTGACAAGGTTTTTCTTGGAATTTAAAGATCTTTATGAAAGGTCTCGAAGCAGCACCAATCCTCTCAACAAAACGTCCAATTCAGTTTCACGCCATCCTTACAGACCACACTAGGAAATCTAGGCCAATCCCCAGAGACAAACATTACAAACGGTACTGTGGGCAAGAAACTGCACACTCATCTTCAACAACAAGGCTATTTTGTCTCCAGAGTCATGCTTCACTGGTGTAGTGTGTCATGCTCACTACTAAATTACTCCTGCCTAGGAATGTTTCAGTCTGCATTAACTAACACCCTAAAAAAAGACACCTTATAAACTTTAAAAACAACAGCATGTCAGAGCAATGGATTGTGAAATGAAAAAGATTCTCACAGGTACGTGACGTGCCCATAGGTCACGCAGAGAAAGCCGTGAATTCCGAAGCCGTGTTTTGTTTTTCTGTCACGGTGTATCTACAATGCGTTAGGAGAGCAGTGGGAGTCTGTTGGCAAAGCCATAATTACCAGTGCAATATCAGTGGAGCGACGTGGATGATGAGCAGTGTATTTGTGGCCCCGGCCCCCTGTGAGTCATCGTTAAAACAAGCGTCACGCTCCAGCAAAGTCACTGACGCCAAATTCCTCCTGTCGAGGTCACACGACTGCCATCCCCCAGCTTGCTCTCCATGGCAACTGGAGCACTAGTCCACATCCAGAATACTCGGCTCAACAGATACGAGCGGAGAAATGAAAATGAGGGAAGACGGTTGACACATCTGCCCATGACAGCCTGTTTCTTCACCCATACTTTTGTTCCATACTTATCAACGGGTGATGTGATGATATACAGTATGATGATGGAGAAATGATATAAGCCACCATTTTTAAACAACACAATAGCAATATTCATTCTAAAATGCTTGTTTTTTTTTGTTTTTTTAATATATAGAATATTCCTTTCAATTATTAGCAAAATATACATTTATGTCAACCTCATGTGCTCGATTGGTACTTTACTATATACCTATATGACACATATTTTAAATATATTCTCATTTCCATTAGAGACACTGAGCCAAGTTTCAACATGGTCAACTTTTGGTTTAAAAAAAAAGAAAAACATTTTGACATGTCGTCACAGTGACTATGTTTACATGCAGATCAATATTCTGATATAGTAATCAGTGTTGAGTCATGTAAACACTGCAGTCTGATTGGCCGATTCAGATTGAGACATTATTCTGATTCCCCAAATTCTGATTCCCACCCCTGGAATAAATCTGTTTTCATTGGAAATTCGTCGCATGTAAACACCTTTTCCGCAAGGAATTGTGGGTAATAACAGATGCTTAACTGTAGGCTAGGCACAAATCTTGGGGGGAGGGGGGGGGGGGTATTTGCCTCCATCCCCCATTCTTCTGTTTTTGTGTATATCTCATACTAGATCTTCAAACAAGATAAAACATAAAACAAAGGCAACCTGAGTAAACACATAATACCATTTTTATTTATTTATTTTATTGAAGCAAAAAAAAAAATTTTTAAGTTATCCAACACCTATCACCCATGTGAAAAACTAATTGCCCACTTAAACTTAAAATCTGGTCGTGCCACCTTTAGCAGCAATAACTGCACCCGAACGCTTCCGGATAACTAGAGGTCCGTCTTTCACAGAGCTGTGGTGGAATTTTGGCTCACTCTTTACAGGACTGCTTTAGTTCAGCTACACTGGAGGGTTTTCGTAAACATGAACTGCCCGTTTAAGGTCCTGCCACAGCATTTCAATTGGTTCAAGTCAGGACTTTGTTTAGGCCACTGCAAAACTTTAATTTAGCTTTTTTTGAGCCATTCAGAGGTGGACTTACTCCTGTGCTTTGGATCATTGCCTTGCTGCATAATCCAGTTGCACTTGAGTTTCAGCTTACAGACTGAAGACTAGACATGCTACTTTAGGATTTTCTGGTAGAGAGAAGAATTCATGTTTCACTCAATTATTGGAAGTTACCCAGGCCCTGAAGCAGCAAAGCATCCCCACACCATCACACTTCCACCACCATGCTTGACTGTAGGTATGATGATCATTTGGTGTAATTCGGTGTTTGGTTTACGCCAGATGTAACGGGACCCCTGTCTTCCGAACAGTTCCACTTTCGACTCATCAATCCACAGAACATTCTCCCAAAAGGTTTAAGGATCATCAAGGTGTGTTTTGGCAAAATTCAGACAAGCCTTAATGTTCTTCTGGGTTAGCAGTGGTTTTCACCTCGCCACTCTTCCATGGATGCCATTTTTGCTCAGTGTCTTTCTGATAGTGGACCCATGAACAGTGACCTTTATTGATGCAAGAGAGGCCTGTAGTTCCATTGATGTTGTCCTTGTCTCTTTTGTGACTTCCTGGTTGAATTGTCGCTGTGCTCTTGGAGGAATTTTGGAAAATCGGCCAATTCAGGGAAGGTTCACTACTGTGCCGAGTTTGGAGATCACTCTGGTTCTTTGGAGTCCCAGAGCCTTTCAAATAGCCTTATAACCCTTCCAAGACTGATGTATTTCACCTTCTTCTTCATAATTTCTGGAATTTCTTTAAACTTTGACATAGTGTGTTACTGAGTAAGACCTTTTAACCAACTTCATGCTGTTGAAAAAGTTCTATTTAAGTGCTGATTTGATTGAACAGGGTTTGCAGTAATCAATCCTGGTTGTGTCTAGTCCAGCTGAACCCCATTATGAATTCAGTGTTATAGATTTAGGGAATTAGTATCAACGGGGGCAAATACATTTCCACACAGGCCCAGTTGGTATTGGATAACTTTTTTGCTTCCATAAATAACATTGTCATTTAAAAACTGTACTCTGTATTTACTCAGGTTGCCTTTCTTTCATCTTAGATTTGGTTATAATTTCTGAAACAATTTAGTTTGAGATACGCGGGACGTACACGGAAACATTCCGATGCCTGTACGCATGTAAACATCGTATTCGGATTATGGCTGCAACCCGAATATAGACCTTAAACAGAACTTGATGTGCATGTTAACGTAGCCACTGTTTGAATATCAAAATCCTGGAACCTCAAGTTAATACAGTTTAAAAGATAATTAAATTCTAAACTATAAGTGAATTAAGTTATAATTCATTCTAATTATAAGTGATGTGTGTGCGTATTATATCTTGTGCTTTGGGATATTTAGCTGGTATATTTAACTTAACTAAGGTTAAGGTTAGGGTTACTTGGATGTCGGCATACTATTAATTACCTATTAGTTACCTGCATTAATAATTACAATGGAATGACCTTACAAGCATAGTAAGACAAGCATGGGTGTGGCACCTGTGTGTGTGTATGTGTGTGTGTGTGTGTGTTCAAGAGAATCCTACCGCTTCATGTGATCCAGTAGCTCTCTCGTGACCAGATAAGAAACAATCATCGCCATACACAGTCCTCACTCTGCCCTGAGGAATGTGTTTCACTCTCATCTCTCTCTCTTTCTTTCACACACACACACACACACACACACACACACGCACATGCAATAACTCCCATCATCATACAGTATATTACAGGAGGCTTCTGTACTCTAACACAAAATGCACGTACCATCATTGCAATCTAGAGTATGTAATCTAGTGTAATCCTTAATGGTTCTTCAGCTCTCCCGATTAAGTGCTGCTATCTACTGAATGGCACAGAGATTGAGTTACTGTTTGCCAGAATCCCCAATGGTAGAGGAGAAAAACTAAACAAACCATGTCATATATAAGTACAAAGGCCGAGGAGGCTTCTGTCGTTACACCTGGAGCTCGTCTGCTTATGTAATATGTGAGCCTATGAGACAGTAGGGTGTAGAGGTGGGGAGCTTTAATAGGACACCACTGTGAGTATTATAGCAGTGGTTCTCTTCCACATGCTGCAATCTCGATAACATGTGACAACCTTACATCTCTTTAGTACTTCTGTTTATTAAGACCCATGCTGTCTCAATTTTCAATTCTTTTCAATATTTTTCAGATTATTATAGTATGGCATTCCTCATGCAAGTTGTGTGTGTGCGTGGGCCAGGGTATAAATAATGTGGAGGTCATGTGGCCGAGATGGAAATCAGAGAGTTATTTGATCTCTTTTATTCGAATGTGTGCACAAATTAAGAAATGCACTGAACTGTATTGTGTGATTCAGGTAGAATTATGGAATGAGATTTGATTAGACAAAAATGGCAGGCAACAGTAATATACAGCTGGACCCTGGCTCAAAGCATGTACAGAGTTTGTCGGTAATGTGAGAAACACACACACACACACACACACACACACACGCAGTCCAGCTTGTTTGAAAGGATTTCTCTACTTTGTTCATCCCAGAGCCTCCTGACAGCTGCTGTTTACAGTCTGTCTCATGGTTTATTTTTCTTTACTCTATGTCAACCTTGTTCACACACACACACACACACACACACACACACACACACACACACACACACACACATGCACGCACGCACAAACATTTGTCTTATTATCCTTAATAATTAATTAACAGTTAATCAATTAAACCTAACCTTAACCAGGAGCCAGTTTTTTTTATGTCCTCACAAAATAAACAGGCAGATATTCCTACTCTTGTGGAGATACCCCCCCCCCCTCCCCCCAATATCAACCTACCCCCACCATACACAAAGAGCTAGGAAGGCCAGACTACACATCATAGAAATAAGAGAGAGATCGAATCCTTCTTCTATTTATCATGCATACATGTAGCAGAAGGATTTTTATTGTTAAAAATGAAATAGACCGTGCATTTATGACGCTGTTAAAACACCCATGGGTAGCAATTACAGCCTTAAGGCTTCTTCTGTATGATACTACCAGCATAGCAAACCCAGATTAGGCAACCCTCTCTTATTCTTCTCTGCAGAACCTCTCCAAGGTCTGTCAGGAGATTCATGTCCTGAGACTGGCTACTCTATATAAATAAATAAATAAATAAATAAAGGCCTGATAGATAGATAGATAGATAGATAGATAGATAGATACTTCACACATCTGCATTATTCTGTGCTGGTGTTAATCTAAGCCAGTGGTCACCAACCTTCATCCTGGAGATCTACCTTCCTGCCGGTTTTATCTCCAACCAAAATCTAACACACTTGTTTTAGTTGATCAAGAGCTTCTTAAGGCAATGATTAGATTGTCAGGTGTGCACCATTATATTTGGAGCTCAAGTCTTCACGATGGTTGATCTCCAGGAACAGGTTTGGTGACCAACGCCGGTCCTAATCACACCCTGCTGTGTGTGAAGGCCATTTCTAATTCTCCACCATGAAGCTATGTCTTAGTTTGACTCAGGTAGTAAACAGCATAAGAGTAGTAAACTGCTTTATGATTGCTACAGCTCCTTCATACTGATGATCCCAGCTCTCTGGAAATTCTGGAGTTGAATATGATATGACACTAACACTGGGTCTAATGCTGAGAAAATGCTGAGTTATTGTGTATTACAGGACATTTCCGTGTAATCTGTATAGGTTGATAGAGACTGAATGAAATTAGGTAGGTGGGCATGTGAGCTGAAATTAGAATTTTCAAGAGAAACAAATTGATTTCACAGGGCTATTGAATTCTCAAATTCTCATTGGTCAGAATTTGGTGATTAATTTCCTATAGCAGCATGGCTTTGATGACAGGGACGTGTACGGCAAACACTCCACATAATCTAGTGCTAACAGTAAACAGAAAGAAAAAAGTCTTCTCCCTAATTTGGTCTTGCCAATTCACACCCAACTGTTAACTCTCCCCCAATCACATGACAGCTACCAACCAGAGAGGGTGACGTAAACACATGCTTCCTCAGAGCCATGTGAAGCCAAACTCAGCATCTTTTCAGGGCAACGTAACACACCTGGAGGAAAGCGCTATCCGCAATCTTCTGCACACATGACCTCACAGACGCCCATGATTCGATAGAGCTTCTGTGATTGACAGGCGAGAATGAGAGTATCCCTCCAACCCTGAAAGCATGGGCAGTTTTGCTCCCTTGACTCCCGGCCACTGGTGGCTGTGGCATCGCCAGGCCTCAAATTAGCAATCTTCAATGACATTGTGAACTCTATTCTGTTCACATTTACGGAAGGAGCTTCGGTCGTCAGTGCTTTGTAATAGTCAGTCATTTTTCCACCAGGAGAAGACAACGTCTCCATGAATGTTTCTCAGCAACATGACAAGCTGGGCTTATCTAATGCCCTTCAAGACAAAGAAACAATACATAAAAATAAAAAAAAACTGTGACGGAAAAGCTGTTTAGACCTGCTATAACATAACTGATAACAGGAACTAACTTGACTCGTGGACGTTCCGCGATACATGGCAAATTGCTGTGGCATGAAGGGAATAAAACGTTTCAGGATGGGAGTTTCTGCAATGTTCTGCAAACGTTATATAATAGACAAAACAGTCAAGCAAACATGGAAAGGTTTGCATTCACAATTCTACAACAACGTGATTCAGCCATGTTGTAGGTACATCTATAAAGCTACATGTAAAAGTTCTCGCAATATCCAGAAATTGAAACGTCTTTGATTTCCTAAAAGTTCCTATAAGCATAACATTCAGAAAAAGAAAAAAAAACATTCAGCTGTTAAATTGTTAGCTGGGATCATGTAAATGGTGCCTTTTTCTGGTTTGAATTCATTATCTGTAACATTATGAACTCCTGGTAGAATATTTCTAGTAGCTTGTTTTCATCATTAGCAACATTAAAATTGGCTGAATTATTCTGTTGGTTGAACAGAATAATAATAATTTTTTTTTTTTTTTTTAAAGGCTACAAGGATACCAACCTCTTCTTATATTGGGTGTTTTGTATGTTGTTTTTTTGTGTGTGTGTGTTTTTAAAGGCACAGGTTTAAAGGCATTGAGCAGTGCGATTACCAAGCATGGGTCTTTTAACGCTGACAGGGAACAGGAGCGCCAACAACAGAGCAAAAAAAAAAAAAAAACACACACACACACACACACACAAATTTATCATTACACACAACCTTGTACCTTTTATTTCCACCTCATCAGTTGAAAAGTGTAGCTACAGCGGCTATGCTACACAGAGCTGCGAAGTTAATCATGATTGGATCAACCAATGAGGTAGAGTATCAGTAGCCATGTTTGCGAGAGGTAATTGAATAAGACACAACAGTGAATACTGATAACGTCATCAAGCTGTTGACATAAAACAAACAATGGGGTTGTTGTTGGGGTTTTTTTCCAGGTATGGAGACATGGATGATTGTGCTGGCATGCACAGTATTCCACCTGATGAAAGGGTTAATGCTAGTGTATGTAGAACAAGTGAAAGTCTGATCTTTGACCCCAGACAGCCAGGAACATCGTCTTATGCGTTTGCAGACTATGTGTAGGGGAGTATACTCATGGGCACAAATTTACACACACAGCAGCTGCACATGGAGGACTCATGTGACCATACAGTTAGACCATATGAGTCTCTCCCTACCCTGTCTTCCTCTTTCAGCATGCACAGCCTGCAGCATGACAAACAAACACCAGCAATCTCATTCTCTCGTAAGGAGGGAAAGACACACACACACACACACACACACACACACACGCACACGCACACACACACACGCACACACACACCAAGACTAGGCTAGTAAAAGTATATCCTGTATCTTCCAGAATTGTCTCGTTATCTATAATTTAAGTATCTATATCTATATATTTAGCTAATTTTATGTAGATTATTTCCACACAAAACAAACTCTCAACCTCAGTATCTGAACTCTTTATTAGCGCTTGGGTCGATAAAGCCCAGCGTAGCCTTATCCAGCCTGGGTCAGTCTGAAAGGGTTACACGAGAGATTGTTCTTTCACCTTGTCCTTTCACTTTTACTGACCTCTGGGAGAGTCCACTATGTACAAAGAGGCTTTGTCGCCATTCATTTGGAAATGTGAAGAGGGTATCTGTTGTTACAGAAGGGAAATCAAAACATCTCTGGCTTCAATAAAATTAAATTAATAACTCTTTAGCGGAAGGGTTTGGGAAAAACGGTGATATATACACTCAGTCACTCAGTTACACACACTGACACACAAACACGTGCGCTACAGCCTTCTCTATCATCACGCCGCATAATTATAGGCGTGGAATAGGGCATAGCTATTACTTAAAGTGAATATGTGCGAACGCAAAAGATTCTCAAACCATACACAGTATCTGCACGTCCCTCTGGTACGACTGACCAATTTGGCATATCGAGTCATCATAAATAACCACGTTTATCGCCATATTCTACTTAACGAGGCCTGGCTTGTTCTTCGGCAAAATAACAGGACAAAATAAAAGGAACAAAATAAAGGACGATGAAATACGACACATCCATAAACACAGCAACAGAGCAAGGAGAGAATGCTTTGGACACAAACCAAAGGACACGGGAAAGACCTACGAGAGTAACCGCACCATACAGTCAGGGGGCCACCATACACATCAGCTTTAAATGCAAATGAACTGCAATAGTAGTGAGTGAAACGATCTGTTTCTAGATCAGCTTTAACATCTGAAATATGAATTCCAAAGTACGGGAGCTAAATGCCTTTTTACCTACTGAGACCAGTCTATAAGAGGGAGACATATATAATAAGATAGTTATAGGAAGATCAGAGGGAGCAATAACTTAAGTGTTATATGGCAATCATTTGAGCTTCAAATGATTTATTCATGGATAATAACCATGAATAACTAATAATTAATAATATAATAATGTGTGCATATATATATATATATATATATATATATATATATATATATATATATATATATATATATATGATTTTTTTTTTTATCTGTCGTTAGTGGTTTGTTTAAGTAGCATACTTAGCTCCAAAATAAATAGAAATAAAATAAAAAGAAATAAAATAAAGTTAATATGCAAAGAAGCACAATTTACTGGACCAGTAGCCTGATCCATAATATTGAGATTTGAAATGAGGACTTGGAATATAATCAAAATTATATAAAAGTTTTGTTTTTTAAAGTTTTTTTTATATAGAAATATAATCGAATAAGTATTAATATGCTGGCAAATTAGAAATAAATTTAAAAAATTCAAAAATAAATTTAAGTACAGTAATTGTGTGTGGGGGGGGGGGGGGTGTTTACTTCCATCTCTGCTTATATGTGATAGTGAATGTGTGTTTGTTTCTTATCATTCTTGCATTAGTCACATGAGCAGTGTGTGTGTGTAAGTGTGTGTGTGCATAAGTGTGTGGTATGTTGATAAGTGCCCTCTCCCTCACACACTGTTGTGAAATGAGGAGCAAACGGGTAACACCCTGGGTGTGTGTGTAGGCCATGATGTCTAACCTCAGTTGTATAGCCTACCATTAAACTGCTATCTTACCATAATAAACGAATCGCACGTAGGCTGGGACTGTCTCATGATCCCATAGGGACTGAAGTTGTGGACAATCACTGTGCCACAGTCCAAAAAAAAAAACCCTAAATGTGCCCTGTGCTTGGTTTAAGACCACAATTTGATATCACAAACAGAATGGTCAGTCATGATGTCTGATGTCATTCACCTGCTGACTTGTATCTTTCCACTCGTCCGGCTCGGTAGGAGGAAGTGGGAGCTAAGAATGACGTCGTTTTCTGCCTCTGTGCGCTTTGTAGCCTCAAGCTACAATGTAGGGGGGAAAACTAGGACTGTGTTTCGTCATCAACAAGCTAACTAGCTAAATGTGATGAGTGATGTATATTTTCCTCTTCAAGATGGCGAACTGTGCAGTCAGTGTCTTAGATTTAACATGCAGACTATGTCTGTTTGTTGATTGAAATTGTATCTGAAATACTTCTATATATAGAATAGCTCGTTTAAAGGTAGGTGGTACTACTTTGCTGTGAACGGCCAAGTTGATTTGATGTCACTCGGTGAACTCAATCAGATACCAAGTTCAAGAGTCAGGACTCTGATCAGGAAGTCGGCCATTTTAAGGGCTGTCTCAGTCGCAAAATCCTTCCAGTGCACTGGAACGTTCGCTTCTTTAAAAAAAATCCCACAATGCACTGCAAAAACCAGGGAGCCTCGGTGTTTACTATGTTTCCTTACTGGAAACGATGTCATATTTTATGAAACCTCTTAGCTCTTAAAATGGGGGATGGGCTCTCGGCCAACTTCCAGCTACAAACGTAAGTAGCTTGTTGTAGCTCTCAAAGGATTACTTACGTTAGCGATTTTTATTTTTTTTTTACTTCATTCGACGTCCTCTATACGGTGTGTCTGAATCTAACGACTTTTAAGTGTTTAATGATTAAAAAAATACATCCACTAGCTTGCCTACGATCCAGCTTGACATATTATGATGGAAATACATGTGATTAAGCTAACAATTTTATAAAGACGTATAAAGCTTAAATATTTTTATCCAATTTTTGTTGACGTTTTACAACGTAAGTACGTATTCGTGTCATCGGTGTCAAAATGTATAGTGAGTAAGGGATCTTACCAGTGCCCGAACTCTTGTACACGCTATACTGCTTCACTACGTGAGCTGGTTGAGACATACCCAGGGTCTCGAGTTCCTGAATAGGATTTCCGAATTGGGGGGGCGTTTTCTTTGTTTTTTCCTAGTCAGAGGTACGAGTTACGATCTTTAGTCGACTGCAGTGTTGTAAACAAAAACTGGTTTACCCAGTCTAGCGCCATTCCTCATAAATATATCCGTGGATTTCTTTGCGTTTACTGGGAAAATTTATATAAGCTGTTGTGGCTTGGCTTGTGAATTGGAAGTTTAAGCAAATCTATAAGATATGCACTACACACTTTGGAAAACAGTCACTGAAATTGAAGTTTGAAGAGCCACTCCCACTTTGCTCCATACCTCATGGGTGTGTCAAGATACAGATATGTGTGCTCACACACACACACACACACACACACACACACACACTCAGAGCAGAAAGTATTGGGAATACTTACCAATACTTTAGTATGGTTTAATGGGGGAGGGTGCGTATGTGCCTATGTACGGGTATGGGGAGGGGAGCAAACAACCTTCCTCGAAATAGCTAATAGATTAGGACAGATAACTTGCAGACATTAAACTGTTTTGGCGTTCAGTCTGAGCCTTGACAAGTGCCAAGCTTGCTGTGACTGGTCAGCATTAGTCAGCCTTAGGAAATATAGTTGCGTGTGTCTTTTTACTCTCTCTCTCTCTCTCTCTTCTTCTTCTTCTTCTTACTGTTTCTGCACATTCCAAAGTCATTCGCTTGACTGGTTCTGTCAAAACGTATTCCACTTGAATCCACACCCATCTTTGCTGTTTAAACACTCTACAATAACAATAAGAGAGATCATACAATCCACATACTTCCCTAATTTGTCCTTTATGAAAATTAGTTTCTGTATGAGTCAAACCGGCCCAAAAGCCAGCCCTCACCCACAGAGTGGAAAACAAATCAGGGCTCTCCCAAGTGTAATTATAGAACAAGCACATCTTAATAAGCTCTGCACCAGACAGTTCATGAGAATATAAG
The DNA here is from genome assembly GCF_001660625.3 of Ictalurus punctatus. Lineage (NCBI taxonomy): Eukaryota > Metazoa > Chordata > Actinopteri > Siluriformes > Ictaluridae > Ictalurus > Ictalurus punctatus. The sequence continues at coordinate 21,625,453 of NC_030433.2, forward strand.
AATTTCTGAGAGGGTGAGAGGAAGCCGGAAATGTCTAGTGCTTTACGTTGCGAAACCAGGTGGGGTTACGGTGCTTGGACCCCATCGCTGCTTAACAAATAGATCAAATTATTCTTATTCATATTCTTATTCTTATTATTATTATTATTATTATTACATTTTAGTTATATAGCACCTTTCCCAAGCTCAAGGACAGGGCAAATTACATACACAGAACACAATGGCATCAACATAACATGCAAACAACAAACTAACCACAAAAGTATAATCCACATGGGACACAAACACACACTAAACATGTAAATGGAATTGTTTTGAATATGAATATAGTGTGCAGATGTAATGAGTGGACTAGACAGCAGCAGAAATAGATGAGGACTGTGACATAAGGGACATCTTTAATGGGAATTTGAAGGGGAGATAGAGGAGATGTATAGACTCCGTGGGAGAGAAGAGTTCCAGAGCTTCGGTGCTAATGCTGGATGATATATCACCCAGGAAAGACTAAAGCATGTCTAGAGGATTACTCTAGCTGCTGAAATGTAAAGATAGTATAATCTGCCAAGGGTTTTGGATGGTAGAGCAGTAACAAAAGGCCATTGTGATTGCCAAGGCCAGAGCTGCTGCATACATGCTGCCATCTTGGATGAACGTACGGACTAAAGTTTCAACACCATTCTCTTTAAGAACAGAACAAAGTATGCAATATCATGGAGGTGAGAAGATGTGGACTTAACCACGGAGTTGATGTCAGCTTGGAAAGTAAGTAGCTGGTTGAAAATGATGCCTCGTTTCAGAAAGCAGGTGTTTACAAGAGTTTTTGGTACAGGATATCAGGATATCGCTGGTACAGACACCTCATCTGGGACGTGACATGGCTTTAAAAGGGCAGGTGCGAATGGAATTCTGCGTGTCATCGGCATAAAGGTGAAAATTAAGAATGTGACACTGGATAATATTGGATAATAGTGGGAGGGAAATAAATTATAAAGGGAATTAAACCAAAAGAGATCTAAACTAGTTATACCCATTGATGAGACAAGCAGCGAGTTGTAAGTCATGCTAAACTGTGCCAAAGGTTGGCTAAGATCAAGGAGGATAAGAATATTAAGGGCACCGATCCATAGTGAGTGGCTGTCTCAATGCTATAAAGATGGATGAAAACAAGATTGAAGAAAAGATGGGCTCACAGCTGGGAAGTTATCACTAATTCCACGACCTTTGCTACTAAAAGTATTAGATATGGGTCTGTAGTTGTTTACGACAGTGGAATCTATGTCGATTTCTTACGAACAGGAATAACTACTCAACAGAAGAGTGTTGGAGCAGAGTGAACTATTAATTAAGGTGGGAAATAAGAACAAAGATCAGACAGACTTTACAGCAGATACTACATTATATTATAAGGCATATATTTTTTTTTATTATGGCAGGCTATACAGTAACGCATGGTGTGGGAACACTTTTGGCTTATCTTCTACAGGATAGGGCCACAGTAGATTTTTGGATTGGATGGCTATAAGAATGAGGTATAGAAAATCACAAAAAGAGCAAGAGAGAGAGAGAGAGAGAGAGAGAGAGAGAGACTGCTGTTTAGGAAGACGTATTATAGCTATTTGGTGCCATGTTAGAAAGCCATTCTAGACTGACCTGTAACTAGAGTGTAGAGTGTAAGTAAATGAGATGAGATGCAGTGTAATTCATAGGCCTGTGTTTGGTTATTATGTGGTAGACTTTTAGACAGAGGTGGAGGGAAGGAGTCCTTTAAAACCTCCACCCTTTAGCCACCTGGCACACAAACACACACACTCTCACAGCACACATGCATTAGCTCTGTGACTAAGATGGTGCTGAAACCATTTGTTTTCAGAGTAAAATAGCTGCAGGAATGCTCCTGGTCCTGTTATGTCTACGTGTATGCATGTTTAGAGGCTTGCATATCTACATTATCTGCATAGTCAACATGCATGTGCATGCGTGGGGTTTGCTCATTTATCTTACAGGGGTTAGGCTTGCGTGCCTGTTTGTGTGAATACGAGGAGGTTAATGTGAAAAATAAAGGTTGAAAGGCACGTGGTGTCAGTGTGACCATCTTTGACTTTTGTGTGTGACTGACAGTGCGAGAGAGATATAGAGAAAGACAAGTACACAGAAAAAGCCAGAGAAGATTATCCATAACATGTCATGGCTCTCATCCATTTCATGATTACAATTACAGCATAGTGACACAGAGCTACACAGGCAGAAACAGGAAGAGGGAGAGGGAAAAACATGCAAAACGAGTTTGACTGACTTACGGGTTTGCTCACCAAAGCAACACACACACACACACACACACACACACACACACACGCCTTTGGTGCAAAATCTTGACTGTCCTACTTGAAATAAGTCAAATAATATTCCAGGTAAAATTGTGTCGCAAATGTTATTCCATTTTCACAACCGCAAACAAACCTAAAACGATATTTGGTCTAGAAAATGATGTGTACACGCGCACACACAAACACAACGAGCAGTTTTTGAGCCTACACCGGATGTCTTCCGATTGGTGGAGGAAACCCGATGAAACCCCTCGAAGCACGGGGAGAACATGCAAGCTCTGTGCACACAGACTAAGTAGGTTTCGAACCTCCGACCCTCCAACCCTCCACCAGAGGTGTGAGGCAAATGTGCTCATCACAAAGCCACCGTTCCTCCTTGCCTTGCATAACTTAAATGGCCAAAAGTACTTGGACATCTCAGCATCACAACCAGATGTCCTCACTAAACTACTCTTTCCAAAACAAAATGCATTAATATGGAGTTGCTTCTCTGTTTGCTGCTGTAACAGCCTCCGCTCTTTTCTGGGTAGCCTTTCTGCTAGATTTTGCAACGTGTCTGTGGGGATATACCCGTTCAGCCACAAGAGCATTAGTCAGATCAAACACTGATGTTGAACAAGAAGGTCTGGTGCAGTCAGGCCACTCAAGTGACACACTCACATTGGCAAATCATGTCTTCATGGTCATAGTGTTGTGCACACGGGCATTGCCATGCTTGAACAGGTTGTGAGCTAGGTCTGTAAGTTCCGGTGAAGGGAAATCACAATGCCACAGCATAAAAAGGCTTTCTACACAATTGTGTGCTCCCGACATTGTGGCATCAGTTTGGGAAGGCCCACATATGGGTGTGATGTTCAGGTGCCACCATAGTGCGCTTGCGTAATTAACTTCAAAAATAAAATCAGCCATAGCATTATTTCATTAGTCACTGGAAGCACCTCTCAGTGTTGGTGTGTATGTGTGTGTGTGCATTCTGCATGAGTACAAATGAGTAGATGTTATAGATGATCCTGTTCCGACCTGAAAAGTTTGGCAGGATGTATACAGTTACCTTTGCCATATCATCCTATAAACATCGTGCTTGGCCGTGTCAATTATTCATCCCTTCTTCATTTATTCATCAGAAGCTGCACAGAGGGAGAGGGATGGAAATGACCAACCGGAGCTCGTGTTACCTCTTAAACTATGGGCGCAATGAAATGCAATGAGGCACTCAAGATTAGAATGGGCATGCACAACTACGCTAAGTCTATGTTGCATCCACGCACACAAACACACACACGGTGGCACCCATCATCCATCACATACAGGTACATACACACAGCATCCTCTCTTTTATCCTGCGTTTTACTAATGTAGAAAGAGATAACAACAAATCAGGACAGATCTTGATCTCTCTCCCTCTCTTTTTTTCTCTCGCCCGTCATTTTTCCTCTACTTCTGTCTTGCTGTCTCCATTAGCAGGCAGCCCCCATTAGGGCAATCACTTACAGCCCCTATCGATTCCTCCTCCAGTTCTGACTCACGCTTTGTGTGCGCCCCCCTCACACACACGCACACACACTAATCAGTACACCCTATTGATTTCCACACTGGAAACCACTGACCTGTAACGCTAGTTTTAGCTGTTTTTGACTTCTACACAACATACAGGTGAGCAGAAAACGAGAGCGTAAACAAATCTTTGAATTACACCGTGTCGTACATTTTATCACCATGCTAGTTCATACTCTAAGAGCCAGTGATAAGAGCTGTAGACCGTACATTTATTACATAGTCAGTAGACATTCTTTACGAGCTTTATTTTAAAGATCCGTGACAAATGATGAATCTTATCGTGACTCATTGTCCGTCCGTGTGATTTAAAAGAAGAAGTTCTATAAAGCTGCTTTGGAAAATGCACAACATATAATATGGACCAGTTACCAAACCTGAACGCATCAAAAGAAAAAAAGAAGGAAAAGGATTAGGGTTAGGGTTAGGGTTAGAGGTAGAGAGGGACGTACTCTAACCCTAGAGGTGTTCAAATAAAATGAATAAAAGTCCGGTTTCATCAAATTCCTTCCTTATAAACGTTTGGATACGTGACTTTCTGAATGTCTGAATGGAGACAAGAGTTATTTATTAATTCATGGCTACTAATCAAATAAAATAAGACACATCGAATATATTTTACAGCTGTCTTATTTTACTGGCACGGTCGTGCAGCAGGTAGTGTTTCTGCCTCACAGCTCCAGGATATTCTATATATTTGATCCTGGTGTTGGCTGACTGTCTGTGTGGAGGTTTGCATGTTCTCCCTTTGTCCGTTTGGGTTTTCTCTAGGTTCTCTGGTTCTCCAATAAGGTGGATTGGGTAAGAAAGATTACCCCTAGGTTTAATGTGTCTGTATGGTGACCTGCCATAGACTGGCCTCCCAGTTCAGGGTGTATTAATGCTTCAAGCCTCGTGTTCCTATAGACTCCAGATGCACCACGACCCTGGTCAGGATAAAGCGGTTAATTCCTGCTTTATCCTGCGAGCGAGGTGTTTTTCATTTTTAACATAGCCTTATAAACGAAATCGACTTAATTAGCTCTTAATTTATGCTTAACTTGTGATTTAAAGTCAGTGTAACGAAGAACAAGTTAAGTAAACTTCAATATTTATGCTAGCTGTACTCGAGGAAATCCCTTTTTTAAACTTTAATGGTGTAAGGTCATCAGTTTCCTTCATTGATTTGAGTAAACTTTACTCAAAAGAATGGCACTTTGTCAGTTCTGGCTGGAGGTTGAACCAAGCCCACGTTTCATGACCAATCATTGATCAGTCACTAGTGGCACATGGCTTGCTGGATGCCGGACTAGGGATCAGTAGCCAATGAGATTCTAGATTCAGCAAAGCATGTGATCGATCGATGTCGCTGTGTAAATGACTTGTCTCTGGAGAAATGACGCTAAAAAGAAATATCCTGGAAAATAATGCTTTTTATCTACAACGCTCCAAATCCTACTCGCGATCCTGCAAGCAACAGAAAGCTTGGAACGGTTGTTGTGTTTTGAGGTTAGAGATGTTATTAATATTATGGCTTCTCGGATACCTGTACTGTATACTCTGATACTATAACGGGGTTTGTTTTTTTCCTTCTTGCTCTTTCACCAGCCAAATTTCTCTCATTAATCATTCCCATAGTCTCTCAACCCTCAAAGCACTGCAAACCCTCTGCACTCCACCTTCTACCTCTCTTCAGCGGAGAGGAGGTGGACAAACAGAAGAGGACAAGCGGTAGAGAGGGAGTCGAGGTCAACAGATGGATAGCCAGGTTCTCATGTTCTGATGCCTTAGAGTAAATAATAAAGCGGATGATGCTGGTAGAGTGAGAGAGCACGATTTTGCAGGGGAGAGCACAAGCAAGCCTCCCCCTCCCACCTGTCTCTCATTCCCTCCCTCCCACACTCTGTCGTGCAGCATGAGAAAACTGAGCCTCCAGCCCATCTTTAAAGATGCATGAGGCAGAGAAAACTGTGCTCTCTCTCTCTCTCTCTATCTCTCTATCTCTCTCTCTCACACACACACACATTTTCCTTGAAATGCCATTGCATGATAAGTAAAACACACGTAAGCGCTTACCCTATGCTGCAATCAATTATTTTGATCACATTCAATTACATTTTATTTGTATAGCGCTTTTAACAATGGACGTTGTCACAAAGCAGCTTTACAGAAATAAATACGTTCAGGATATGCATTTGAAATGTATGAGTTTATCCCTAATGAGTGAGCCAGAGGCGACGGTGGCGAGGGGAACACCATTACGGTATTCACATGAAGTCTATTTTGCTGAACTTATCCACTGTTTACCAATGGAGACCTGAGTGCAAAACTGTTTGTGGCCATTGCAAAACTGTGCATATGAATTGTTGTCCAAAGCCATCTTCATGGGGTTTATTTTTTTTTAAGTAGTGCCATCTTCAGTAATCTCAATGATCTTCAGGCTGTCCATGTGGGGTCATCCTCAGCATCAGTACATGGTACTGATAAGACAAAATTGTGCAGTGCACGGTAGCTCGTACCACCCAGTTTGGCTTTATTTCGTTCTAGAACAGCCCACAGCAGAGAAAGACCTCAGTCCGCTGACGAACAAGTGAGTAAAGTGAGAAGGAGAGTGAAGATAAAGGAACACAAGGAGAATTCCTTGTGTGTGTGAGAGAGAGCGGAGGAAATGATGGGAAAGATACAGAGAACGTGATAAAATTCCGATTCCACACAGAAATGAACACAATGAATATACAAGTTTTCTCTGTCTCTGAATATTATCACACACTATATGCAGCATTTGAATTAAAACTCCCTAGGGGTCCCACAAGGGGGCATTATCGGACCAAAGTTGATGGGACACTATACCCTTTATTTGTCCTATGTGTTACATCTCACATGAGGAGACATGTCCACAGAGGGACATCACACATGTTTCCCATTCCCTGTATATGTAAAAGTAGTCGAATTAAAGTGTTCCTTTTTCATTTCATTAGACAAGATGAATTAAAGTACTCTTTCACAAGGCAAGGCTTCCCGCTTGGTGTGTGATCATAAGCCTGTTTCTCACCACATGTACTTATGTACTAGCGACGGTGAACGAATCTCATAACAAGACCCAGAGGTGCAAATATTGTATAAAGGTAACAGTCCATGTTAATTGATTCCCTTGTTCGAGGCTTGCCTTCATCAGGCTGGGGTCTAATGATCTACACTCAGCTCCACATCTCACACAGAGCAATTCCATTTCTCTTCAAAAATAAAAATGGTTCTCATTAGGCTCAAAATACAGCGCAACTTCCAAACTCAGTGGAGCATGTCGGAACCTGTACACAAGGGAGGGGTGAAATACTCCTGAGAAAACTGGCTAGTAGGCTAATGTCTATAAAATAAATCTGAAGCAATGTTGCTCTCTTACTAGATAGTACTCTAAAAGATACCAGCACTGACTCAGTGCCCATAAAATAAAACTCCATTAGATAATGTGCTAATAAGAGGTTGGAGAGAACTTATAGAACGTGCAATAGCACTTCACAAGCTACAATGAAGGTGAAAAGTGTGACGCAATGGGGTCTGAGTACATGAGAAAAATATATTTGAAGTATATTCCCGTTGATATTTTACATTTATTTATTTTTATTACACCTGGGTGACTAGGAACAGGAAATTGTTCAACCATGACTTCCTGTTTCACAGGGGTATAAATATGAGGTAACACATAGGCAGAGTGCTTCCATGTGTGACAGACTTTAGCCTTGAAATCTCGTTTCCAAAGAAACACTTCCTTCTGGATGTCAGTGGTACTTTAGATATGACTGGATCAGAGAGTCAATCGTGTCACTACCATCTACTACGTTTAGCACAGAGGAAAAAAGCGACATACGTAACTGACATCAGACTCAGCAATGAGGATGCAGGTCACATCTACAGTAGGACCTTGGTACGGTTCTGGATTGGAATGGAGCAAGACTTCCCCCTGATTGGTCAGAGAGCAGTTATCTCTTATCTTTGGGAGGATTTTTCTGCTGTCAATCAAAACAATATACAGAATTACAAAACTGAACACTAGTTCAGTTTTGAGGATGGCAATCTCCACACAACAACCCCACTTCGAGAAGATTAGCCAGAGCAAACAAGTACACACAAGTCACTGATAGTGGGGCATTTTCAGTCAAGGAGGGCTTGAATGAAATTCAAATACCTACAGTTCACATTTACATGTTTTTCTTTTTCTTTCAAGCATTACAAATTCAGGTTCAGGTTTTGTTTAGTAAGAGTTCACTCCATACTGTCAGTCCTATAGGAGGAGCCATGGCTTTTGTGTATACCAGACATTTTGTGGAGGTGTGGCTTCTGTGTCTATCTATTATGTATATTAGTCCTACTGCACGATATGGACTGAAAGTGGTGTGGAGTCTGTGTCGATCAGTCATATGGGAGGAGGCATGTCTTTTGTGTCTATTAGTCACTATTGAAGAAGGCGTGGCTTATATGTCTATCAGTCACTATTGAAGAAGGCGTGGCTTATGTATATCAGTCATTATTGACGAAGGCGTGACTTATATGTCTATCAGTCACTATTGAAGAAGGCGTGGCTTATATGTCTGTCAGTCACTATTGAAGAAGGCGTGGCTTATATGTCTAGCGGTCACTATTGAAGAAGGCGTGGCTTATATGTCTATCAGTCATTATTGACGAAGGCGTGACTTATATGTCTATCGGTCACTATTGAAGAAGGCGTGGCTTATATGTCTGTCAGTCACTACTGAAGAAGGCGTGGCTTATATGTCTGGCGGTCACTATTGAAGAAGGCGTGGCTTATATGTCTATCAGTCACTATTGAAGAAGGCGTGGCTTATATGTCTATCAGTCACTATTGAAGAAGGCGTGGCTTATATGTCTATCAGTCACTATTGAAGAAGGCGTGGCTTATATTCTATCAGTCACTACTGAAGAAGGCGTGGCTTATGTATATCAGTCACTAATGACGAAGGTGTGTCTTATATGTTGATCAGTCACTATTGATGAAGGCGTGGCTTATGTATATCAGCCTGTCACTGAGATAGATTTTTTTTTTATGACTTCTACATTATTGAGTCAGTACAAAAAAAACATTTTAGATTCCCAAACATTAGTTTTCTAGCACAAAATTAAATATTACAGAAAAATGTTTGTATGTCAGTAAGGAAAGCAGGATATTAAGTGGTAAGAGACCATATTTCAGACAAAAAACACAATGAAGGCTGCTGTATTTTGCTGTAAAAATAAGAATTAAATGCGACGAAAAGTCTCCAGAAGAACCGTGTCTGGTTCTGCAAGATGCTCAGCAACACTTCCAGCTCATTTCCTTATAAAACTGCACTAATTGTACCGGAGACTACTGTTTTTATTTAAAAAATTTTGTCACACCAAATATTACTTTGTTTCATTTACTACTGTTTACTCCTCTTTACAGTGTTTATTTTTTTCATGTAGAAACATTTAATTTCATTATTTTTGAAGGCATCTTTGCCCCTAAAACGTTTGCACAGTACTGTATATAATCAGAATAATATGGTGCACTAAAAACAATAATGACTGCTTAGACACCTCTGTTGAATTTGATTGCTAAGTCCTAAGTAACCAAATATTAAGTGTTATTTCCTTTAATTTACTCTAAGCCTATCTGTTCCTATCATTTTGCCCACCTAAATATTAAGTGTTCTGCCACCAAAAGTGCCACGTTCAAAGTTGTTTAACACGTCTAGATGTAAATATCAGGAAACGAAAGCTGAAACTCTAACCTGTCGTCTCGTATCCGTCTTTTGATCTCAAACCCAAATGTCTTCGACGTGTAGCGAAAACAATAGAATTGGCCTCGCCGTTCCAATACTTTTGGACGGGACCGTGTAAAAACAAACATATCACTCACAGCTGAACTGCTTTCCAAAGCAGATTGACTACATCTTTGTCTGTTGTATTATTTTACTTTCAAAATGAGCTAATGGACCCAGGGGTAATTATCTTGATAGATGTGAAGCAATGATCAATGTCTCACTGCTTGAGAGATGGAGGAGTTGGAAGAACAAGTTGCCTTGGCAACAGTAAGGACTTGCATGCTTGTTTTGAGCTACACATTAGTGTATTTTTTTTATTTTTTTTTTGTGGCAAACTGAATTTGCTTCTGATGAGTAGTCCAGTGGGTGTGTTTCAACCACCTCAGTGGCTTTATGCAGATTGGATGTAGAGACAGCTCAAGGTAGTCAGCTTTTCTGCTTTTGCTAAGTCTAATTACATATTGATTTAGAGCAGCTCATATCCAAACCGGGTGATCACTAAACACCCGAGAAACTCAGCTACTACACACTGTCAGGTTTTGAGGTGTGAAAGGTTTAAAGCAGGTTAATAAAGGCTTTGTTTTTTACTTGTTCGCTTTCTTATGTATTTTTAAAAAAAATATATATATAATCTTATTTTATCTTTTGCTGAAAATAATGATGGTATATTTAATTTTACAATTCATTACTCGGAAGAGATTACAATTATATATGCTCATTAGTATGAATATGTGACTATTAATGTATAATATACACACTCAGGTTAATAAAAAAATATACATCATGTAAATATATAAACAATTGTTTCGAGACTAGCATTGTGCTCGGGCTAACCCTCATTTTTTAAAATTTACATTTATTCATTTAGCAGACTCTTTTATCTAAAGAGACTTACAAATGAGAGAGTACAAGCAAAGCGATATATCAAGCGGAGAACAATATAAGTAGTGCTACCGTACAGGATCTATTAATTGAGTTCGAGAAAAAGCAAAGTGCGCAGAGTAGAGGTGTAAGAGCCAGAGTAATTTGTTTTTTTGGGGTGTTTTTTAAGAGTTGGTTAGGTGTTCAGTGAAGAGGTGGGTCTTTAGATGTTTCTTGAAGATGGTGACAGATTCTGCGGTCTGGATTGAGGTGGGAAGTTCATTCCACCACTGAGGAACAGTTAGTGTGAAGGTTCTGCGCTGTTATATGATGATAACTGAACACAGAGTGATCATGCTCCAGGTTATTTTGTTTGCCAATTACACAACAGATCACAAGTCCAACAACCAAACACTGCTACAGATTCTTTTAGAATTTAAACGGCGGCTTGGATGTTAAGGCTTTGGGTTACTGATCGGAAGGTCGGGGGTTCAAGCCCCAGCACTGCCAGTCTTTTGGTTACTGATCGGAAGGTCGGGGGTTCAAGCCCCAGCACTGCCAGGCTTTGGGTTACTGATCGGAAGGTCGGGGGTTCAAGCCCCAGCACTGCCACTGTGATAAATTAAACCTTTTATTTGTACTTGTGTTCGACGCACGTGAATCGAAGCGGCCTTTGGCTGAATGCGCATTGTGATGACGCATTTTGGCCCAACTCTGCATAAATCTGTGGTCATTTTGAAGAATCGCAAGCTCCTGCGAATATTGCGAAGTTTCTTTGATATAGCATCATCGCAAAATCGCTAAATCCTGGAGGAACTGATATTACAATGCCACCGTGACATCTTTATCTGGCTGTTCACACCTCCAGACACAAAAACTCTCAGGTAACTGTCATGAGAGTCCCCTCGATTTATGACTAAACAGTCAAATTACCTGGATCGCTATAAAAAAATATATCAGGTAGGCCTATATATCAAATATATTTCATTACGCTGGATAATTAATTCGCCATTAATGAATTAAATGGATAAATCACAGACACACGTTGCAGGAAAGCAGTTCACCAAAGCTGGCAAATTCATTCAGGTTCCATAAAGAAAGACAAAAGAAAGTAGATCTGAGACTTCGGTGAATGACATTAGGTCCCCATCTTGTGGTAAAAATGTATTTCATCCCATGCTCTGCGTCGTAGTTTTCCACGAGTGTTTCCATTTGTGTGGGAACCATTGGTATTCATGACCACAAGACAGCTTCAGGAACAAACTGATGCATTCCATCTTAACCGATATGTCCCATTTCATAAACAAACCATTGTATTGCTTACTGCGAGAAGAATGTGTCATCATAAAAAAAAAAAACAGTGCTTGGTATGACACTAACTAGCACAGAATACACACAATAATATGTTGGGTTGCCAAAATATAGTCTTAGTTCTGAAGAAATGGTATTTGCCTATATACACCAGGGTCTTCATTTTAGCATTTGGAGAGATTTTCTGTAAACTTCAAGTGACACAGTCCTGCTCATGCACATTGTGACAGACCTAGACACAAAGGCATCAGGGAAAACGTGCTTTGTAACATTTCCTCCTCTGGTGTCACCATGGCTCCGCTCCCTTGTTGCTTGGCAACCCCGTGCTCCATCAAACTGAAGAGAATATGGGATGATTTTCACATTTTGAATACAGGACAAACACCCCATTTTATCAAACGGTCATTATATCATGTTTAATAACGGTCATAATGCAACAGCTTATAAACGTGGCGTGTTGCGAATTGTAACGTCAGAAGAGATATACGTACTGTAGTTTGTGTTTTCTGACTAATCAAACAAATACACAAAACTTAATGCAGAACAATTTCAAATATAGGATCATTTAGCATTTTGAAAACTGCATTGGTCACATGACCATGATTTTACTGTGACATGTTCCCAAAATGTTGGACCTGTTTCTTTATAAATGTTCTCCTCTCTTCCTTTGAACTTAAGGATAATGCTTAATGCAAATCTCTTCATATAACACAGCCATATTTTCTCATCTTTTTAGCTACCAAATTCTTTTTACACTTTCTTTCTACTCGTCTACGGCTTAGGTGTAACATAACGTGTAATGTGTAAAGTTATTCGCTTCATTTTCCTTTTTATAGCATTTCTAGTCTGTTAATTCCCCAGTATTTGGCATTGGTCAGGCCACACCCACAAATACAGTTTGTGTGAAACAGTTTGTGTGAAAATATTAGTGTTTTGGCCAAATAGTGATACGACAGGAATGGATATATGGGCACAAAAAAGGGGTATGGTTATTTATGTTCATTCATTCAGTCATTCATTCATCTTCAGTAACCACTTTATCCTGGTCAGGGTCACAGGGGATCTGGAGCTGATCCTGGTAAAGTTTACATTTACATTTATAGCATTTGGCAGACGCCCTTATCCAGCGTGACTTACAATTATCGATTTTTTTTTATATATATATACAAATGAGCAGTTGAGGGTTAAGGGCCTTGCTCAAGGGCCCAGCAGTGGCAGCCTGGTGTTGCTGACATTTGAACTCACAACCTCCCGATCAGAAGTCCAACGTCCTAACTACTGAGATCTAACTTCCCCAAAAATCTAACATAAATCTTATTACAAATGGGCACAGACCAAACCCAGTCACCCAAATTGGACAGTTAAAGACTGGAAAAGGACCGGGTGATTTTTTTCCCTAATCTTCAACTGTCCAATTTGTGTCCATGATTGCCTCCGATTCTTGTTCTTGCCTGACTGGAGTGGAACTTGATGTGGTCTTCTCTTGTTGTAGCTCATCCATCTCAAGTTTTGATGTGTTGTGCCTTCTGAGGTACTTTTCTGCTCACCATGGTTGTAAAGAGTGATTATTTGAGTTACTATATCCTTCCTGGCAGCTCGAACCAATCTGCCCTTTCTCCACTGACCTCCCTTATCAAACAGACGTTTCCACCTGCATAACTGTCGCTCACTCAGTGTTTTTTTCAAGCTGTGTAAACTCTAGAGACTGTTGTGTGTGAAAATCCCAGTTGATCAGCAGTTTCTGAAATACTCAAATCAGCCCATCTGGTACCAACATCCATGCCACAGTTAAAGTCACAAAGATCACAATTTTTCCCCATTCTGATGTTTAATGTGAACATTGACTGAACCTGTATCTCTATGATTTTATGCATTGTGCTGCTGCAACATGATTGGCTGATTGGATAACTGCAAAAATGAGCAGGTGTACAGGTTTTCTCATACAGTAAGTAGACGGTGAGTGGGCCTCATATGAATATACCTAGTATGAATACCATTCATACCAAGCTAACACATAACACTTTGTTGCATATTAGATGTCCATGGCACCAATCACAGCATGAGAAATTCCAATGTCTTTTACCGCTTGTTTTTTCACAATTTATTCTTACTACTGATTTTATTTATCTTGTATCTACTGTATATGTCTTCTGTAAAGCACTTTGTAAACATTGTTTGCAAAGGTGCTATATAAATAAAGCTTTACTTACTTACTGGTCCCAGTTTTACACATGCAGTGCTGTCATCTAATACAGTTTGACCTGCTATACAGGCCTATTTTCTTCACCACTAGCGACATCTAGTGGACACCTGTAGCCACAAGAAACATGGAGGTGGAAAACTTGAATGTTTCATGAAGCATCATCTCACATCACTAGACCTCAGTGAAGACAAACAAATGAGAACTTCTGTTAAAACAGATCTTTTAAACTGCATTAACAACAACAACAAAAAAGCATATACTAAAATGTAGCATATGAAATCTATTGGAATATTATGCTATATTTATCTATTAACGCTGTTGTTGCTGGAACAGACGTTGGCCAAACATTAAAAACAAAAATGGTTTTTAGATCCGCTAGTATTTTTGTTTTTGAGGTTTGGCTAACATCTGTGTCAGCAACAACAGTGTTAGTAGATAAATATAGCCTAATATTCAAATAGATTTCATATGCTACATTTTAGTATATGCTTTTTATGTCTATTTAAGTAATGACTATTAGTATTCGTTAGACTTTATCCAAGTTATTTGTTTTGTCTGCTTGTCTTAGTTACTTTTCACACAGTAATTTTGTGTAAGTGGTGTAATGTCAGCTTGAAATTAAGTCAAATTTTGATGTACGTTAATACTTTTTACCAGTTATGACATGGAAAGCTCACAAATATGGGATATTTTTGTTTGTTAAAAGATATATCACATTTCTTAGCTCAGTCTCTTTCTAAAATGTTTATAGCTCAGTACTGATGATGTGTAAAAGAAAACCCTACATTGGTAATGAACACAGGTAAAGATTAACAAAAAATTTAAGTGCAAGAAGTAGACATTCATAAAAAATAAAAAAATAAAAAAACTTACTTTGACAGTGATTTTATGAATAACATGCCGTAATATGTTATATCTTAATTTATGAGGGTTCGGGGGTTTCCTCCAGGTACTCTGGTTTCCTCCCCCAATCCAAAGATGCGTTGTACTATGCGGCGTGGCATGGAGGCAATCAGCCTGTGGCACTGCTGAGGTGTTCTGGAAGTCCAGGTTGCTTTGATAGCAGCCTTCAGCTCGTCTGCATTGTTGGGTCTGGTGTCTCTCATAGATTCTCTATGGGGTTCGGGTCAGGCGAGTCGGCTGGCCGATCAAGCACAGTAATACCATGGTCACAACCCAGCTACTAGTAGTTTTGGCGCTGTGGGCAGGTGCCGAGTCCTACTGGAAAAGGAAATCAGCATCTCCATAAAGCTCGTCAGCAGATAGAAGCATGAAGCTCTCTAAAATCTCCTGGTAGACGCTGTATCGCCTCTCGACTTGAGAAAACACAGTGGACCAACACCAGCAGATGACATGGCACCTCAAATCATCACTGACTGTGGAAACTTCACTCTGGACTTCAAGCAACTTGAATTCTGTGTCTCTCCACTCTTCCTCCAGACTCTGGAACCTTGATTTCCAAATGAAATGAAACACTTACTTCCATCTTCCCCGTGATTGTGGTTGTGTGTACTGAACCAGACTGAGAGATTAAAGCCTCAGGAAAACTTTACAGGTGTTTAGAGTGAATTCGCTGATTAGACCTCTTCTCGGGTCGATATTTCTCTATTATAAATTCTTTATTAGAATATTTTGAGATGTTGCATTTTTGATTTCCGTGAACTGTAAGTCATCAAGATTAAAACAAAAAAAAAAAGGCTTGAATTATTTCACTTTATGTGTAATTAATCCAGAATATATGAAAGTTGTACTTTTTGAATGAAATTGGAAACAAATGAACTTATCCACTATACACTGTATTTTGGCCGTGTTGTGTTGTCGTTTCATGCAGTAGGTGGCGCTAAAAATCTCTCCATGAGCAAAAACCACCACAACAAAACAAAGGACTGGGAAGTGTTGATATTGAAAACTCAACGTGTTCGCAGTGCTGTTTTGTTTCACTTTGCTGCTCGTTTTCTGAATGTCCGTCGCATTGTTTTTGGCCAAAAGGTCGAGCGTCCTCCTCTTACCTCAGAAGAAGAAAAAATATCTCTTTTTTTTACAAAGCAACGCAACTTCATAATAACTTGTTAGCTAGCATTGTTTGCTACATCAGTCTAACTGAGTATGGCCGAAAACGCAAACAGTGCAGCCGGCCTTCCTCCAGGAGATCCTCAGTTAATCGCACTAATCGTGGAACATTTGAAGAACCGAGGTGTTTTCGACGAGTTCAGAAGGGACTGCTTAGCAGACGTGGACACCAAGGTGAAATTTACCTCACTGGCTAGCATTGCTAAACGCGACTAGCTAACTAGCATCAGTTTTCCAGCGTAGGATTTACTTGTTTACAACAAATACGTCAAATTTGTTGTTGTTTTTTTGTGTGTCAATGTTTCATTTCATAATGTGGCTTTTCTGAATGTTATATTTGTCAGGGCCGTTGTTTTTTCTTTTCTTTCTTTTTTTTTATGTAACCGCTGTGGTATTGTTTAAAGCCAGGGATATAATACTGCGTTGGGCTTCATTGTCAAGTAGGAACTCGGAATTACGTCTTTAAGTGGAGAAGATTATATTTAATTAAAGTTCATGATATTTACTCTCGCAAAAGAGCAAACTGTATGGGCAGTGTTACGGGGTTATGTGTGTGTGTATGTGTGTATGGAGTAAATACTGCTTTAGTTTGAAAGTAGAGAAACAGTGTTTGTGTTGACTGCCTGTGACGTCGCACGTCATACGTCGGTGTTGAGGACGCGTCATGACTTTTCCGAGGGGGCGTTTTCTTTGGGTATTTCCTTGTTGGAAATTCTGAATTGTGAGCATTAAAGAGCACCTATTATGGTTTTTAAAACGTACCTAATTTTGTTTTAAAGGTCTCATACAGTATGTTTACATGCATCTAAGATCAAAACACCCTTTAATTCGATTATAATTTACAGTCGGTACCTTTACATGGACATCAATAATCCGATATGAACCCGATTAAGACGATACTCTGATTAAGAAACTAGTATGTAAACAGCGATTATTGATGACCTTAATCTGACTAAAGTCATACTTTGACGTAACCGCCAATCGAATTAAGACGTGTGGCGTATTCCTGTTTTAGTTGCGTTATCGACGTGCATTACAGACATGTAAACGTTTTAATCACTATTAACGTCGTGTGGGAGTTTTTGCCTCATTCTGCGACAGGTCACGTACACACACCTCAGCGCTCAACCGTTTGACGGTAAACAAGAGAGCACGGCTGCGTCCGAAACCGCGTACTTACCTGCTATATATAGATCAAATTGTCATTAACTTTATACAGCAGGCGAGGATAACAACAAGAAAAAGCGGAAACATGAACATTTTTAATCATTTAACTTCAACTGCACTGCATAACAATCCACATATCTATGTGATTTTCGAAGTGAATACAAGAAAATCCCATTCTTCAAATGTGTAATAAATCGACACGTCCCGTTCTTTTCTAGCCAGCTTATCAGAATTTGCGGCAGAAGGTGGACAACTTCGTGGCTAGTCACCTGAGCACGCAGGAGTGGAGTCCCTCCATCAACAAGAACCAAGTGCGCAATGGTCTGCGACAGAGCGTAGTACAGTAGGTCAAGAATGAAATGAAATGATGTCGCATGCTGCAGTGTGCTTCACAGTCCAACTAACATTAATAATAATTTTTTAAAAAAAATGTATTTATTTAGTTGTTGCAGCCCCAGACTTGTGAATATTTGAGAACATTGGTAATTAGTAAAAGCAGGCCTCACGATTCAGTAGACATGAACCAAAACACAAAATGATCAGTTTTTGCTCCTCATATGGTTTTAAAACAGAAAAGGACTGAATAATACACTTCCAGTTACTACAGAATGACTACATAAAGTTATGAAATGAAAGAATGGGATGTATGAAGTGAGTGAAGGACACTCACACTACACACACCATCTCACTCAGTGCTCGCTAGCGATGCATTATTCACAGAATACATTAAATTCTGATTTTCACCTACAAACTGCAGGACGTTTTCCACTTATTTGCTCACTCTAGGTCCGGGATGTTGGAGTCTGGCGTGGACCGAATTATAACTCAGGTGGTGGATCCTAAGTTGAACCATATTTTCCGGCCACACATCGAGAAAGTTATCCACGACTTCCTGACCTCCGAGAAGAAAGAAGAAGGAGTGACTAATTCATCGGCTGAGACGGAGCAGCAGGACGCCGCCAGCAACACCACCACAGCAAAGGCACAATAAGGTAAAAAGTTTGTTGTTGTTTTATTTTTTTTTAGGAAACTGGTGTCACAATTAATGCACCTTAATGCACTTTTCTCTTAAACAATATAATGTAACATCACCACCACATATTTTTTTAAATCATATTTTCAGTATCGTTTCAGCCCTGTTTCAAACACGTTTCATCATCTAGGTGCCCTACGATGCCGATCGCGCTTCATGCGGATTATGACGGCCCGGAGCGTCAGGTTCATCGGCTGAGGAATCGCACCCAGACTGGATTTACACTTTGTGTGGGAACGTGCTCAGATTGAGCTGGGCAGACCTTGTGTGTTGGCGTATTTAAAGCATAAGAGAAGGAAGTGATCTATCTTTGGCCTATGCACCGTATGTGTGTGAAATCATCCATTAAAATGAACATGGGTGAAAGACGAATGGAATATCTTGTTCAGACGATGTCATGTAAATGAAATAGCTTTTGTGATGAGGAGCCTGAACAATTTCACATTTGTGAAACGTTTCATTTTTAATTTTTATTTTTTTTCGCTTGTAACAGGGTACACCGGGACATGCTTATACCAATAAATATTACATACTGGGAATCGGCTCAGTCATTTTATCACGTCCGAAATCGTACTTTAAAAGTGTTCCGGCGGATCCCGTTTTATTGTGGGAACCACACGAAGTAATGACTGGCCCATGGCCTGCTGCTACATTTATCCAGGATTCCTTGCAGTGATGACATACTGGGAATATTCTTTTTTTTTTCCCCCTCTTTCCCCTTTTCACAACTGGACATTAAGCAGAGTGAGTGCTTATGAAAGGTCACTGTGTTCTATCCAACTCATACATGGTACATGGTGTCAAGTGATGGAATCTGTTTGGGAATGAAAGCTTTTAGCACTCTGAGCTAAACCCATTGCTGTGTCAAGGCTTTCCAGTAGAGAGTTTATAGGGTTTGGGATGTTTTTTTTTAATAGAAGGGGACATAGTGTTCTTCCACTGGGATGAAGGTCTACAAGTTTGTCTTGTTTATATCTTTCAGCACCGTTATTCTGAGGATGTAACTCGGCCTAACATTTGAGATATACACATCGGTGTGCCAGATTTGGCAGTCATTTGTCTTCAGCTATACGGTTGCTATTGAAATAAAATGTTTTCTTTGAACGGAAAGTTTGTATAAGTGCTGTATACCTTGAAGTAAAATTGGAAAAAAACAAGTAAACCTCTCGTCTGGTATTGGGTATTAATACAGAATGTTACTGTGCTTACGTTTACTTTTTAAATGGAGGAAAAAAAATATTGATTATTGACTGAAAATTAAGTAAGTGATTCTTAGTTGTTTAATATGTTGCTATTTCGCAATACCCCTGTTCAAATTGCACGTTTTTATGATGAAATCGAGATAAATCACGTCAGAACTTTTTCCACGTTTAAAATGGGGGGTGGGGTTAGTATATGTATACCTATGTATATGTAACTGTACCTGACTGTGCTCAGAATTAACCACTTCACATTCAAAGTCATGTTCAAAAGCGTCATCACACACACGTCATCACTGAAGTGATTCCAGTTAACCTCAAATAAAGATCAGAGGTCTCTATAGTATTTTCTTGACGTCGCTGGTTTCTTCTGCAAAGCGTTTAGGTTATGAAGCGTGAACCGCATCTCGTTGAAAGGGATCAATCAGGAGAGGGGTACAAAAGGATTTCCAAAATATTCGATGAACCGTGGAACACCGTGAAGGCCATCATCAAGAAAGAAGTGGAGAAAATGGGACATCACAGTGAGATTAGCAAGAACAGGATGTCGCTCTTATCCACCCAAAGAACACAACCACGGTGAAGCATGGTGATGGCAGAGTCATGCTAATGGGGCTGCTTCTCTTCTCTTCGGGTAGGACCGGCACTCTATTCAAAATATGAATAGGGAATCAGGATGGCTCCATTCAGGATCTATTTGGGCAGAAAAACGTCACTGTTAGACAGCTGGATATGAAGATGAAGTCAGCAAAGGATTCGCTTCGGAAGAAAACAATCAATGGACCAGTCGAGCTAAAGGTGCTTTAACAAAGTATTCGTTTTAAGTGTGTGCACATTTATTTTTTGTACAGATCAGGTTATCCCTAAAACAATTCTATGTGATTTTTCACTTGAATTCTGTTGATTGCTGTATCACATTAAATGTAGATAAAGATCTGACATGATTTATTGTGGATTCATTTTGTTATTTTATTTCTTTGACATCAATTTTAACCGGGGTGTGCAGACTTTTTATATCCACTGTATGTATTTCTCATATTTGGGCATGGGTGTTATTGTCAACCCGAATTCATCAGGCGTTATAAGCACTTGTTTATTGTTGACAGTTTATCACACAATGTTCCGTGTACATTCGAGAACACAGATTAGTACCACCTGGCAATTAAACCTCAGGGTTCAACATGCTTAGCCTCTCTATTGTGTTCATCAGAATATAAACCAAGCCTGAGCCAGCCATGATCTCAGGTTTCCTGCACTGGCTTGGTCGTGTGACTGCTGCCCAAGTCCTGAATCTGGTGTTAAAGATACTTTATCCCCCTTTCCCCATCTGGCGAAACCTGATCCGACCCACTAGCTGGAGGCTGAGTTGTGGGGACTAGGAGGCTGTCTGTGCTCAGCAATTGCTGTCAGGGTAGAGATTATATTTATTTATTTATTTATTTATTTATTACCACTAATCATAAGTCTCTCTCAGCTCTTCAAGATGGTGTGATTGTTCGAACGGTGGAGTTTTTAGACTGCTAAAATAGAGTTAGCGGAGAAGGAAGCTTGGAAGGAAGTTGCATGATTTGTTGAACCATTTCACAACTCAAGGAATGGCCAGGATAGCAACATATTACATCCATCCATCCATTTTCTGTGCCGTTATCCTACACAGGGTCGCAGGGAGCCTGGAGCCTAGCCCAGGGAACTCGGGGCACGAGGCAGGGGACACCCTGGAGGGGTGGGGGGTTAATCCATCTCAGGGCACAACCGCACACACATTCGCACACTACGGACGATTTGGAAATGCCAGTCAGCCTAAAACAGGTGTCTTTGGACTGGGGACGGAAACCGGAGTATTTTTGATTTGCATGAGCTGTAAGACGTAATCATCGAGATTAAAGCAAAAAAAAAAAAAAAAGGCTTGAAATATTTCGCTTTATGTGTAACGAATCTAGGATATATGAAAGTTCTACTTTTTTGTTTGATTAAATTACGGGGGAAAACAAACTTTTCCACAATATAACATTTTTATGAGATGCACCTGTATATAATTTACATTATACAGATAATTGTGCCTCTTTCTAGAAGTAAACGCTGGAAATAAGCTATATTAATTGCCAATAGATTTTCAAGCTTGAGGACAATACCTACAAATATTGAGAAATTATATTTGAATTTTCCTGTATTCAAGGAACGTGGTGAGCACGTTCGCCTCACACCTCCAGAGCCGGGGGTTCGATTCCCACCGTGGCCCTGTGTGTGCGGAGTTTGCATGTTCTCCCCTTGCTGCGGGGGTTTCCTCCCCCAGTCCAAAGACATGCATGGTAGGCTGATTGGCGTGTCCAAAGTGTCCGTCGTGTATGAATGAGTGTGTATGTGATTGTGCCCTGTGATGGATTGGCACCCTGTCCAGGTTGTACCCCGCCTTGTGCCCGATGCTCCCTGGGATAGACTCCAGGTTTCCCCGTGACCCTGAAAAGGATAAGTGGTATACAAGATGGATGGATGGATGGATAGATGTATTCAAGATATTCTTACTTGCTAAGATGTTGTTTTTTTTTGTTTTTTTTTGCAATGTATATGCCAACAGATGCAAAAGAATAACTGCTTAACTGTATTAAGAGTCATCTTAATAACTTTTCCAGTGTATTGTCGCAGGCTTTGGATCCACCTGGATAAAGTGGTTACTGATAATGAATGAATGAATGTTTATCAAAGATAATGGCATAATAGCAGTGTTGTTTCAATAACTTGAACGTAGACATAAAGAAATTCTACTACTGTGAAAACCTGCATTGTAAAAGAAGCAGAGTTAGGCAGCAGTTTTTTTGGCCTATGATATGCAGCAATTAAATCCTCTTGTCCTTGGAGAGCTTCGCTAATGTAGTGTGAAATTGTATGTTCAGTGCTTCGCAGGGGGGAGGGGGGTCAAGGGAAGTCTCAACAGACATTGCATTTGTCTTCTGGACATTTATAAATCACCAGAGTAATTATTTGAATGGGGATGGTGGGGGGGGGGGGGGGGGGGGGGGGGGGTAGGGGGGGGATCACACAAAAACACAGCTGCAGGTCACTTGTGTGCAGCTCAAGCCACAACAATTAAATCCACATTCCTCAGCAAAGCTTTCTTGCATCTGTTGAGTTTAATTGCTCCTCAATTTTTTTTTTTTCTTTCACACCCAATAGCGGAGGAGATTCATTACATTCAGTGGCTAGCTGAGATTAGCTGCATGCAGGCCAGATGTGCATCGCGTTCGACCCGGCTAAGCAAAGGTACTTTCCATTACACGTAATCTTTGGAACAGAGGTGCCTTTGTGTCACACACGGCTGCTAATTTCTAACCAGAGCTATTGGTCATATTGCCCTAGTGTTTGGAGCGAAAGTTTGTACACTACACCAATCTTTATCTTAGCAGGTAAAAATATAAGAATATTATGAATAATTCAAATCTCATAAACCCGTATGTTATTCACAGGAGAACAGAAATGTTTAAACTGAGGAAATGTACCGTTTTAAGAGAAGAAGAAGGAAAAAAAAAAAGGGCATTTTGAATTCGATGGCCGCAATATGTTTCAAAAGAGTTGGGACCGGGACAACAAAAGGCTGGAAAAGTAGAAAAAAAAAAGAGGATCTTGGAGAGGCGGAGTCTTTCAGAAGTAAAGATGGGTTCATATCGAAACCTGACAACTGTGAATTGTGACCTTTGGGTTCTTCTTTGCTTCCCTTACCTCACTATGTATAGTTCATCCTCCTCTTCTTGGCAGATTTTGAACTTTTGCAGACTTTTAATATATTTTTAAAAATGTTTTATATATATTGTGGGGGGGGGGGGGGGGGGGGGCACAGTGACTTAGTAACTGTTGGTTCTCTGTGCTTTGGGGGTTTCCTCCGAGTACTCCAGTTTCCTCCCCATCCAGAAACCTGCATTATAGGCAAAAACTCCACAAATTGCCTCGCAAAATTTGAAAACTGCAGCAAAATCAAGCACTTCTGGTCGCAATAATAATCACAAGAAACATCTCTGTGAAATCCTGTACAGACCGATTCATTACAGTTTTCACATGAAGTCTGTTTTGTTGAACTTCTCCACTGTTCATTAATGGGACTGAGGTAGAGCGGGTCTGCTGACCTTTCCTGGAACCTCGACACATCCTCTCTCCTCAAAAAGGTGCAACAGTGCCTGTACTTTCTGAGGAAAGCTCAACTTGCTCCTCAGATCATGGAGAACTTCTATCGTTGTACCATTGACGGCATCCTTACAAACTGCATCACAGTATGGTACAACAACTGCACATTACATGACAAAACTGCCCAACACGAATCACTGGAACTCAGCTGCCCAACATTACGGACATTTAAAAAAAAAAAACGTTGCTTGCAGAGAGCGAGAGGTTTTATCAAGGACGCCTCCCATCCCCACATAGACTGTTTGTACGTCTCCCATCCGGAAAACGCTACAGAAGACTCATGAACAGCTTTTTCCCTTCAACTGTACTAGTGCTTAGAACTCAGCTTCACCTCCACTAACAACGAAACATTAGCATTAAACATACATTACATACATCATACATTACCGCTATTATCTGCAATTATTTGTAAGTACTTGCACTTTACTGCAATTCTCTGTCATACTACAATTATTTATATCAGACTGTTAGTTGCACTACCCCGTCCAGGGTGTACCCCGCCTTGCGCCCGATGCTCCCTGGGATAGGCTCCAGGTTCCCCCGCGACCCTGTAGGATAAGCGCTATAGAAAATGGATGGATGGATGGATGGATGGATGTTATTTGCACTTTACTGCTATTTGCACATCTACATTTACTTTATAACCCACTGTACGGACCTACGGTATCATATTGTATGCATCATTCTGTTTACCTCTATCTGTATACTGGTTATCTCAACCTATTGCAACTCAGTTCCTATTTATTGCAAGTAACCTAATTGTCATTTGCCTCACCGGAATGCATCATTCTGTTTACCTTTACCTGTACACTGTTATCTTAACTTATCGCACCATGACCGTATTTATTCCATTTAACTTATTGACTATTTGCACAACTGGGTGGATGCTAAATGCATTTCATCACCTCTGTACTTGTATTCATAAATACTCATGACAATAAAGTTGAACCTAACCTAAAACTGTTCATGGCAATTGTAGTCGTAAACCATCATAGCATGTTCGTAAGCCCTCATAGCACTGTTCGTATGAATTGTGGTCCCATCCTCAGTAATCTCAATGATCTTCAGGTTGTCCATGTGGGGCCATCCTGAGCAGCAGTGAGTGATTTCCAATTGATGAGAAGTCCAACCAGAAGTAGGGCATCAGGATGGATCAGGCAGTTGCAGGGAGCAGACGGGGTCAGGATCACTGGTGAGAGAGAGAGAGAGATATATATTATTAGGTATGCTTATTATCCTGTAATGGTTACAAATGTAACTGTAACCACCTGTATATGTAATATAATATATGCCAACAATAGTGTCCTTGGGCGAGATACTGAACCCCAAGTTGCTCCCGATGGCAAGCTAGCGCCTTGTAGATCAGCTCCGCTATCATTGGTGTGTGAGTGTGAGTATGTGTGTGTGTGAATGGGTGAATGAGAACCAGTGTAAAGACCTTTGGAACCGCTATATAAGTATAAATTTACCATTTACCAAATATTTAAGGCTTCATCAAAGCACCTCCTGGCTTGAGGTCACGATGCTCTGTGGGTTTTCCGCTCATCCTGAGCATCACTCTGGCACAGACTCTGTGCTGACTCATGTATCAAGGTTGCGTATGATATAGAAGAACAGTAGAATGAGCACACAGTCTCGTGCAGCTTAGGAAATCTGCCGAGATGTGCTGATGGGTGGCAAGTAGGTCCCTTTATGATTATGTCTGTGGATGATGGTCAGTCAGTTAAGTCTTTCTGAACATGTACAGACTTAGGAGGGGAAAAAAGTTCCATCTAGAACTTCTAAGAGTTCTTTGGTTTGTCTTGGTTCTTTGTAGAGTCCTACAACAGCTGCTTTTCTCTGCTCTGAGGACGATGTGATGTGATTAGACTTATTTCGCTAAGGCACGTAGTTATCAAAAACCTGATCTGCTTGAGGCAATCACACTTAAATAGCAAGGTTTTAGACATGTTTAGGGAGTCTGACTGCTCTTACCACCTGATTAATGTTAAACTGGTTTATTGCCCGATATGATCTTAGATAAGATTAGAAAGTATATTAAAACATTTCCAGTTTGGGGGTGAAATATATATATTTATGGTTTCTTGAAGCTGATGTCCCAAATTACAGTATGATGGGGGCTTTTTTTTATTGTTTGTTCATCATTTTTGCTGTTTGCCAGATTTTCGTGCATGGGATTTGTCATGCCACCATACATATGCTATCCATACAGTGGTGCTTGAAAGTTTGTGGACCCTTATAGAATTTTTTATATTTCTGCATAAATATGAAAACCTGATTATCAGATTATCATCAGATTTTCACACACGTCCTAAAAGAGATGAAAATATTCGACTTAGTCATTTTTTTATTTATGTATTTAGGGAAATGATCCAATATTAGATATCTGTGAGTGGTAAAAGTATGTCAACTTTTGCTTTCAGTATCCGGTGCGATGCCCTTGGGCAGAAATAAGTGCAACTAATCATTTCTGGGAACTGTTGATCTGGGAACTGTTGATCGGTACTGCAAATCGGCATCAGAATTCATTGTTCCATCAACGATGGAGGTCGTCCTGGCCCAGAAGCAGCAAAACAGGCCCAAACCATGACACTACCACCACCATGTTTCACAGATGGGATAAGGTTCTTATGCTGGAATGCAGTGTTTTCCTTTCTCCAAACACAACGCTTCTCATTTAAACCAAAAAGTTCTGGTCTCATCCGTCCACAAAACATTTTTACAATAGGCTTGTGCATGTGATCTTTAGCAAATGTATATGGCAGCAATGTTTGTTTTTGGAGAGCGACCCTGCCTTGTACACCATTAGCAGATCCCTGATGGCGGACTCATGAACATTAACATTAGCCAGTGTAAGAGAGGCCTTTTAGTCGCATAGAAGTTACCCTGGGTTCCTCTGTGACGTCACAGACTATTACACGTCCCGCTCGTGGAGTGATCTTTGTTGGTCTCCACTCCTGGGGAGGGTAACAGTGGTCTTGGATTTCCTCCATTTCTACACAATCTGTCTGACTGTGTTTTGGTGGAGTCCAAACTCTTTAGCGATGGTCTCGTTACCTTTTCCGACCCGACGAGCACCGACAACTCTTTTTCGGAAGTCCTCAGAAATCTCCTTTGTTCGTGCCATGATACACTTCCACAAACATATGTTGTGAAGCTCAGCCTTTATAGATCCATGTTCTTTAAATAAAACACGGCGCTCACTCACTCACACCTGATCGTCATCCCATTGATTGAAAACACCAGACTCTAATTTCACCTTCAAATGAACTGCTAATCCTAGAGGTTCACATACTTTTGCCACTCACAGATATGACATTTTGGATCATATTCCTCCATAAATAAAAGACCCGTTGACTGAAAAGGCTGAAGTTCTGTGAACTTGTTATAAATTTTAGCGAGTACGAAACATCATCTCCATTTGTCCTCAGCAGTAGACACAGTCCTTTACTCACAGAGCCCAGATTTGTAAACACTTTAATATCATCTTAACTAAACATATGGGGGTGTGTGCAGCGGCCCCTGGGTTATTGATGTGGACAGTTTGTCTTTCCGTTTGCGGTCAAAAGATGTTTTGTGCATAACTTGGTCTTGAGAAACCACTCTCTGACTCATCAAACTTACAGACTTGGTGTTTGAAGAAACACCACAGTTCCACAACACAACAGTTTCATTCAAAACAGATTCAGAATAGTTTTCCACAGGTGGGTCATTGGTCTGCGTCCAGTTCCCCCTGACATATGATAGATGATAAATACACACTGATACAAAAACAAGAGCTATAATGGATAAGTTAGCAAATGCATTGAGACTCCACAGGAAACATACTGTACACCACCCTCACTAATTCAACACTGATTAATGCTTTTCAGAATAGACTGTGGCCTTTTAAATTTTTTTTTATTTTAATTTTTTGGCCACAACTGGGAAGGAATAGAATTGCTGGAATCACTAAGAATCTGATCTTTACGAGCACAATCATTTTAAAGTTTCAGCCATAACATTAAAACCACCTGCCTAATATCGTGTAGATTTGGTCCCCCTTGTGCCACCTCTGACCCGTCAAGGCATGGACTCCACAAGACCTCTGAAGGTGTACTGTGGTATCCAAGACGTTAGCAGCAGATCCCTTAGGTCTCCGTGGATCGGACTTGTTTGTCCAGAACATCCCACAGGTGCTGAAAGAGGAATTAGTTGCCACTAAGGAATACTGTTGCCATGAAGGGGTGTACTTGTCAAACAGGTGGTACGTGTCAAAGTAACATCCATATGAATGCCAGAACCCAAGGTTTCCCAGCAGAACATCACCCAGAGCATCACACTGCCTCTGTGGGCTTGCCTTCTTCCCATAGTGCATCCTGGTGCACTATCTCTTCCCCAGATAAACGACACGCACACACATCTGCCTGTCCACATGATGTAAAAGAAAACGTGATTCATCAGACCAGGCCACCTTCTTCCACTGCTCCATGGTCCGGTTCTGATGCTCACACGCCCATTGTAGGTGCTTTCGGTGGTGTACAGGGGTCAGCATGGCCAGTCCGCAGCTATGAAGCCCCATACAATCAGAGCCAGCATGAACATTTTCAGCCATTTGTGCTACAGTAGCTCTTCTGTGAGATGTTGTTACCTTCTGAGGTGTTTAATGATACTATATAAGCTCGCATATACTTTCTATCATTTGTCTTCAATAATTGCTTTATACATAGGGTGGATGGCATGAGTATGGTCTGAGGCAGTCCATTGCAGGACATCACACACACATGTTCATTTACAGTTGACAAGGTCAATTTAGGGCCAATCTACACACAGGCATGTTTTTGAAAGGTAAAGCAAACGCTAAGAATCCAGAGGAACCCTACACTGATATGGGAGGACCATGGGACACTTGAAGTGTTATCTGCCCACAAACAGTTCCAAGAGGCCCATGATTGCCTAGGGTATATGTGATTGATAGAGGAGAGACATTATGCAATCCCTTCTGCCCAGAGAGCAATTGTGTACAAAGACATACTAGGTAATAAGCACTGTACAACTGGCCTTTAAAGTTTTAGCTATTTTGCCTTGACTACCTCTCACTTGGTGCTTGGATGGGTTTTTTCAGTTTCTGTCTCCGCGTTCATCGCCACTCGGTCCTGCTCTCTCTTATTTCAGCTCCTCATTCCGCCATTCTGGTCAAACTGTCCGTTTAACTGTTATGACTGGCATGCTTCTTTTTTTTATTGCTCATTGGAATAGCAAAACTTGTGTTGTTTTGGCCAGGTGAGAAAATGAATTAAGTCAAGATGCAGTCCATAAACACTGCACCTGTGCTTGCCATATACTGATTAGAGCTCACCCTAAAATCGTTTTACTCCTTTATTATTATCCTGTCGGGGTTGTAAATAGTCTAATGAGTACCTGTTTGACCCCTTTTTATTACCTACAGTCAACAATAATGTTTGGGGAAGCAGTAATTGAATAATTGGTGTAAATCAGGGCAGTCGGAGCTCAGTGTTTAAGCTGTTGGACGCTTGATCGGCAGGTCATGAGTTCGAATCCCAGCACTGCCTATCTGCCGCTATTGGGCCCTTGAGCAAGGCCCTTAACCCTCAACTGCTCAGTTGTATAAATGAGATAAAATGTAAATCGCTCTGGATAAGGATGTCTCCCAAATGCCATAACTGTAAATCAATTCCAACGTTTCATTTTTTACCTATACCAACTCACTGATGGAAACAGATGTGATATAGCTACTGTAGCCTACAACCTTACACACACACGCACACACAACACCACCATGGAGACACATGCCTCTTTACATTCAGCTGCATAAACATTTCTATTCCCTCATTGTTTGCACCTCATACATTCTCATCGGAAGATTAAACTCTCGAATAATCCCACGTCCTTTGAGAACCACTAACACAGAGGAATGATCTGATCTGCGGTTAGTCTGATGAGTCGAGTATTCGAATGAAGCTCTAAATATGACTTACTTACTTATAATCCATGATAATGGTATTTATTTCGTTTGCCCAGAGCTTTTAACAAAACTGCAAGAGGAATAAGACTCAAACATAGAAGAAGGTCTATAGATGTGGCCATAAAGATGAGAAAGTTCTTTGCAGCATTATTTTAGAGGTTCTGTGTAGGACTGTACCAACTGGAAGCTCTTCAAAGACTCTCTTAGTCTGTTACCCAGTTAGTCCTCTTCAGTACGGTTGGAATAAAAAAATAAAATATATATAATTGGGTTATATCTCACTAACTTGACCGCGCGCTTTGACCACGCGCCTCCTGGGTAACTATAGTAGCCCCTGGTGGTGCACTGATGTAGGCTGTTGTACAGAATAAGGCAGTGTGCGGTGTGGCACGTAACTCCTGCGCTTGTGATAGGTCAGCTGGGAGACTGACGGCACCTGCTCGTCTCCTTCCTCAAACACTGGAGAGAGTTTTAGTGGATATACTGTAGAGTAGTGAGCATCCATCCTCTGCAGCTCCACATTTGCGCATCTGTCTGATGCGCACTTGGATAGTCGCCTTTAGCTGCCTCTTACGGTTATGCTGCGGGAATCCGAAGGCGCACTGAAAGAAAGCTTCTGCCGTTCCAGCCAGTTTTATTAGCACTACCAGACATGTATGTGAAGCTGGCTGTAGTAGTGCTTGTGTTGACGGTACGGCGCAGACTGGACGCTACGGACACCTTTTCCTCCCACGAGAGGCCCCTCAACGTCCAGAAAAGGCGATTATCCCTACAAGATACAGGTAGACCTAAAATATGTTTTGTTTTCGGGTTGTTTCTTTCTTTCTTTTTTTTTTTAAGAAAAAGCTTTTCTGTGTTTATATCCATGTACAGTGCACGCTTCTGTACTCCAAACAGCGCAAAAGCGCATAAGAAGGCTACAGGTTCTTATTCATTCACTACGCTATCCAAAGCACTCTCTCTCTCTCTCTCTCTTTTTTTTCCTCCCTAACACTGATTCTCTCTTACATTTTTTGTTAGGCGAATGTTAAACCTAGTCTGAGATTTTGTTTGTGGTGAAAAGCCAAAGCACTTAAATACATGTCGGGATGTAGAGCACAACTTTACGCACCAAACTCACCTGACCAAAATAAATAAATAAATAAATAATCCACAATTCCAACTCTGAATTCTTTAAGTCTTATATCAATATTAAATGTAAAGTTGTGTTGAAATGCTAATAGATGGGTTTGTGGGTGTATTGTAACGCAATTGGCCCGCCCCTGCCTGGTTGTAGTGGAGATCCAGCAGTGTTTGCTGAGCGCTGGAG